>NC_054564.1:7167337-7417337 GCF_017654505.1 Polyodon spathula | reverse complement strand
AGCAAGCTGTTAGGTTGACAGGGTGATTGCTCAATTCGTTTTAAATGGATCGTAAGCAGAAAAGGAAATCGCCATGACGCAATGTGCAACTGGCCTGTACTGTGTGGCCAGACTGCTACATACAGTGCCAGGGAAAGAGAGAGAAAGGGAGCGTCTGTGAGCAGGGCTATTCAACAGCAATTGCTTCATGATAACTAAAGCAAACAAGACCTGGAGATTATCATGATTGCTCTTATTATTATTATAGCGTTTATCAGCATCGCAAGCATTTTTATTGGATGTGAACTTGGAGAGTCGATTGCAAATCATAAAACAAAACAACCATTGAGAGAGGGCACCGGCCAATGGCAGGCTGTGAGAACCCTGCCTCAACCAATGAGAAGCTGGCAACGGGCAAGACTGTCACTTCCAGAGGGTAGGCCCGAGGGGATCAGAGGTATGCTTTCACACAAGGCTAATCAAACCCTGGGTTTTGGGTCAGGGTTTATTTAAAGCCCAGAGTGGTGGAAGCCTTTCTGCTTCTCTTCTCGTGATTTTCACAGGCAGTTTCTCAGGCTTTGTGCTCGCCAGGGTGCCATCCCCTGGGTCACTTTTGAGGCTGAAACAGAATTTTCCAATAAAACCGAAGTCTCGGAACAAAGAATAATTTTGAGCTTGCAGAGAATTACAGTACGCCCCCTCTTAAAACAATGTCTCGTTTTTTTGTTTTTGTTTTTTTCATCTGCTTTGCATTTATTAAAAGTTTCACCATCTTCAAATTGTTGACTTTTCTTGCCTTTTTTTTTTAGATGTTCCTTCTCTGAACCGTTTGGATCGATTGAATATACAGCTTAAATCCCAGCTGGTTTTATTGCTGACTGGAGTTCGAGGGTTCATCTTCATCTGATTGTATTTCACATCATTTAAATCCCTCCAAAAAACACGAACGCAGAGCCAGCAGCCCACGACTGATGACTGATTGACCCAAATCCAGATACACTCAGAAGTCTCTTTTCACCGTCCCTGCGATCCTGCCAAACTATTGCGCCTGCTGTGCAGGAAGTAGAACAGATCCCGTTATCATTCTACCACTGCACGACTAAAGCTCTCCTCCCAGACTTTGTGTCTAAATAAAAACACTACAGCACCAGCCAAAATCACTATGGGACCCCCGTCGTATTGGTTATTTACTGTAGGAAACGACAGCGATTTTGGATAAGCCTCGCCAAGTAAACTCTGCTTACCGTCAAAAGATCTGAGCAGATCGCAGTCTGCTTTGAAGGCCTGACAGGGCCTGACCCTGCCGCCGCTTAGCAACCCGAGCCCAGCAGGGGGCGCTGCTACAGTAAAAACCTGTACTTGTAACAAGCACAGCAACACAGCGGACGAGGCTACGGGTTCAAATGCAGCCATTGCGAAAGGCACCAATCTCTCTGTAGATATTTGGTTTATGCCAATCAGGGAACGTCTCTGCTATTCCTGAGGCAAAGGGAGGCTGTCGGGGGGACTGGAAACTGCAGGATGTAAAGCTCCAGTGTGCTGTACTGTTCAGGAACCAGCTCAGTGCTGGAGTATCTCTTCCTTTTCGCATTCCTAATATGACTAAGATTAAGGGGTTCCCTTAGTGGTGCACCCCTGGGTTGCACCACAGCTGGAAACACACCTGGAACAGTAGCGTTATAGCAAGGGTAATTATGGGATTGTCACGGATAGGTTAACGAGAAAAAAAAACTCCAGAAAGAACAGGAAACTCGGCCTATCAGCGGGAGATCCAGATTGCTGTATAATTTTAGATGGCACCCGAATAGTTAATCCCGGAATGAAGGGAGCTCGGATCTCTGTGCTTAATTGGTGTAATTTCGGGAGCAATTAGGATGTTCTGTACCAGCCTGGATAATGGGAGTCGGCTATTTGCAGAATCTCAAAAATGCTCTGTCCTATCATCCTGAAGTTGCTGTTATCGTAAAGCTGTTCGTGGCTAATTTGTTTAAATATGCAGTCAGAGAGAAATTGTGGAGTGTAATGGACCATTTCAGGCTATGCTATTACTGTACAAAATAAGCTTTCTCTCAGATCCCCATTACAGCACTGAGTTCTCTACACTAGACTGTATTGAATTAGCTGCTCTCAGATCCCCAGTACAGCACTGAGTTCTCTATACTAGACTGTATTGAATTAGCTGCTCTCAGATCCCCAGTACAGCACTGAGTTCTCTACACTAGACTGTATTGAATTAGCTGCTCTCAGATCCCCAGTACAGCACTGAGTTCTCTATACTAGTCTGTATTGAATTAGCTGCTCTCAGATCCCCAGTACAGCACTGAGTTCTCTATACTAGACTGTATTGAATTAGCTGCTCTCAGATCCCCAGTACAGCACTGAGTTCTCTATACTAGACTGTATTGAATTAGCTGCTCTCAGATCCTCAGTACAGCACTGAGTTCTCTATACTAGTCTGTATTGAATTAGCTGGCTCTCAAATCCCCAGTACACTTCCTGATATTCCTATGGATAATTTGGCATGGACTGGGAAGGCACGTGTTTCTTTCAGAACCGCACATCTGATCTAGGGAGTTGTGCTGTTGGCTGTGGAGAGAGGGGCGCCAATTCGAGGTTCTGTACCCGAGGCAAGCCTTGGAGTGGAACGAGAGGCAGGACTGGATGAGCGCAGCAGAGGCTGACAGGCTGTAAGTGTCGAGTGCATGTACGTGGCAGAGCGGGCCTCCTGCAGCCGTCACTGTGCTCCTCAGGGAAGCCGTCGATTGATGCGCTGTCCTGACAGAATAGAGAGGAGAAAAACACCTGTTCCATCTGACAAAGCCTTTGACCCAGGCAGACACCGTGGCATTGTAAACTGGAACGATGGCACTGCAATCCGCACTGAAAAACGGATTTACCCAACAGCGCTCTCGACAGCACTTTAGCATGTTTATTTTTCTAGTTTTCAACTCGGTGCTGGGGATCTGAGAGCCAGCTGATTCAATACAGTCTAGTATAGAGAACTCAGTGCTGTACTGGGGATCTGAGAGCAGCTGATTCAATACAGTCTAGTATAGAGAACTCAGTGCTGTACTGGGGATCTGAGAGCCAGCTGATTCAATACAGTCTAGTATAGAGAACTCAGTGCTGTACTGGGGATCTGAGAGCAGCTAATTCAATACAGTCTAGTATAGAGAACTCAGTGCTGTACTGGGGATCTGAGAGCAGCTAATTCAATACAGTCTAGTATAGAGAACTCAGTGCTGTACTGGGGATCTGAGAGCAGCTAATTCAATACAGTCTAGTATAGAGAACTCAGTGCTGTACTGGGGATCTGAGAGCAGCTAATTCAATACAGTCTAGTATAGAGAACTCAGTGCTGTACTGGGGATCTGAGAGCCAGCTGATTCAATACAGTCTAGTATAGAGAACTCAGTGCTGTACTGAGGATCTGAGAGCAGCTAATTCAATACAGTCTAGTATAGAGAACTCAGTGCTGTACTGGGGATCTGAGAGCAGCTAATTCAATACAGTCTAGTATAGAGAACTCAGTGCTGTACTGGGGATCTGAGAGCCAGCTGATTCAATACAGTCTAGTATAGAGAACTCAGTGCTGTACTGGGGATCTGAGAGCAGCTAATTCAATACAGTCTAGTATAGAGAACTCAGTGCTGTACTGGGGATCTGAGAGCAGCTAATTCAATACAGTCTAGTATAGAGAACTCAGTGCTGTACTGGGGATCTGAGAGCAGCTAATTCAATACTGTCTAGTATAGAGAACTCAGTGCTGTACTGGGGATCTGAGAGCAGCTAATTCAATACAGTCTAGTATAGAGAACTCAGTGCTGTACTGGGGATCTGAGAGCAGCTAATTCAATACAGTCTAGTATAGAGAACTCAGTGCTGTACTGGGGATCTGAGAGCCAGCTAATTCAATACAGTCTAGTGTAGAGAACTCAGTGCTGTACTGGGGATCTGAGAGCAGCTAATTCAATACAGTCTAGTATAGAGAACTCAGTGCTGTACTGGGGATCTGAGAGCAGCTAATTCAATACAGTCTAGTATAGAGAACTCAGTGCTGTACTGGGGATCTGAGAGCAGCTAATTCAATACAGTCTAGTATAGAGAACTTTCCATTTGTGCAGCTGGACCTAGAAAAGTTAAAATGTTCCCCCCTTCAATTGCACAGACCAATGTTTCACTCTTAAAGATTATAACATTATAGAAAACAATTTTAACATGTGTGTGTGTGTGCATGTGTGTGTATGTGTGTACATTGGTGTTTCCTAAATCAACAGCGCTCTCCAAACATGACCACATGGAAGCAATTATGTGTGTTTTTATTGAGTTCCAAGGCTTTATTAATCACCCTCTGCTGCTCCAATCTGTTTGTGAAGAAGTACAATTTGAAATGACCATTTCATTCATCAACCCTGAAGCTCTGAGCCGGCTGTCAGTCTGGGAATGGATAAATGAGGTATGATGTAGGGCTCAAATCCTTCTCAGTAACATATCCCTGACCTGCTCTAACCACTGGCACCTGAGCCCGACCTTTATACAGTCTAGGATAGAGAACTCAGTGCTGTACTGGGATTCTGAGAGCAGCTAATTCAATACAGTCTAGTATAGAGAACTCAGCGCTGTACTGGGGATCTGAGAGCAGCTAATTCAATACAGTCTAGTGTAGAGAACTCAGTGCTGTACTGGGGATCTGAGAGCAGCTAATTCAATACAGTCTAGTGTAGAGAACTCAGTGCTGTACTGGGGATCTGAGAGCAGCTAATTCAATACAGTCTAGTGTAGAGAACTCAGTGCTGTACTGGGGATCTGAGAGCAGCTAATTCAATACAGTCTAGTATAGAGAACTCAGTGCTGTACTGGGGATCTGAGAGCAGCTAATTCAATACAGTCTAGTATAGAGAACTCAGTGCTGTACTGGGGATCTGAGAGCAGCTAATTCAATACAGTCTAGTATAGAGAACTCAGCGCTGTACTGGGGATCTGAGAGCAGCTAATTCAATACAGTCTAGTATAGAGAACTCAGTGCTGTACTGGGGATCTGAGAGCCAGCTAATTCAATACAGTCTAGTATAGAGAACTCAGCACTGTACTGGGGATCTGAGAGCAGCTAATTCAATACAGTCTAGTATAGAGAACTCAGTGCTGTACTGGGGATCTGAGAGCCAGCTAATTCAATACAGTCTAGTATAGAGAACTCAGTGCTGTACTGGGGATCTGAGAGCAGCTAATTCAATACAGTCTAGTATAGAGAACTCAGTGCTGTACTGGGGATCTGAGAGCAGCTAATTCAATACAGTCTAGTGTAGAGAACTCAGTGCTGTACTGGGGATCTGAGAGCAGCTAATTCAATACAGTCTAGTGTGTAGAACTCAGTGCTGTACTGGGGATCTGAGAGCCAGGTAATTCAATGCATGTCACGTTGTCTTTTGGGACTGGGTCACTGATGGATCTGCCGGACAGTTGGTTCCCAACGTGCTTTGTTGTTGTCGTCGTCTTCCCCCGTCGCCTGTCACTCTCCTCGCTCCCCTCGCAGTGTATTTGGAGAATGCCCCGCTAGCTGCCTGTCGTGCCCCACGGAGATGGCTGAAGACAGGCCACGTCACCGTGTCGTGTTAGCCCAGCTACCTGGGGAGTGTTTGGGGTTCACCAAGCAGCCCAGCTCGAAGAGTCTGTCTGGGGGTTAAACACAGGGACGGTTTGAGGCTACAAGATCTAAGCCAAGTTCAAACTAAAACAGCATGATACCGTGCTGTGTATTTGTGCACAGTGGTGGTATCATCCAGAGATTCAGTGGAGATTCACAGCTTAGGAGTAAAGCCCTGTAAAGCTGAAATGATATCCAAAGTTTACTGGGTGTTCATTGTAACGTTCAGGAGAGTCTAGCCCAGGGGACCCCTGAACAATTCTTAGACATCTCTGTGACTCCCCTGACCCTGCCTGTTGCAGAAATGGGATGTTCTTCGAGAGTTCTGGCTTGTGACAGACCACTGTAAGAAAGACCATGTCTTAGAAATCGTGGATTTGATTAAACTTTGAAAAATGTCTTAATTTAAATAAAAAACGAACGACAGCACACTGTAAACGGTGTGCATAGCGCATTCCCTCTCCCGTTACCCATTATAATACATGCATTTCCTAGCTATATCTTGAGAAACTTGTTTTGACAAATTCTGAGAATCTAGCTGATTAACTAGTTATCTTAATCAAGCTGATATCTGGGAAAGCCTTCGCATTGACCAGACTTTGCATGGGAGCTGGTTTCAGCAAGTTATCTAAATGTATTGTGAATGTAAATCACAGTTATTCTGAGCTAGATCTTATTTCTGATAGACAGTCTTGTTTCATTCTGTGCCTGACTTGCAAACCCCACCCCTTTTGGGAATACCGGTATTCCAGTCAGCTGCTATTCCTGCTCCACTGAGCCAAGGCCACATTCCGGCTTGGTTTTGGGATTCATGGAAGTCCGGGTGGTACTCCTTGGACAGAAGGGGTTATTTTAATCCGCTTCAGATTATTTTATCGACTCAGAATAACTTGTTTTGCAGAACTGGTGAAAGGGCAATTCCACTGTTATCGTTTTGCAAACTAAAGTATGCATTCAACTCAGAACTTGAATTTAATGTTCAGACTAGTGCTCATTATTATTAAGGTGCTGGTAATGACAGTGCTGAGAATGCAGCGTGTAGACTAGCGCTCATTATTATTAAGGTGCTGGTAATGACAGAGCTGAGAGTGCAGTGTGTAGACTAGTGCTCATTATTATTAAGGTGCTGGTAATGACAGAGCTGAGAGTGCAGTGTGTAGACTAGCACTCATTATTATTAAGGTGCTGGTAATGACAGTGCTGAGAGTGCAGTGTGTAGACTAGCGCTCATTATTATTAAGGTGCTGGTAATGACAGTGCTGAGAGTGCAGTGTGTAGACTAGCGCTCATTATTATTAAGGTGCTGGTAATGACAGAGCTGAGAGTGCAGTGTGTAGACTAGCGCTCATTATTATTAAGGTGCTGGTAATGACAGAGCTGAGAGTGCAGTGTGTAGACTAGCGCTCATTATTATTAAGGTGCTGGTAATGACAGTGCTGAGAGTGCAGTGTGTAGACTAGCGCTCATTATTATTAAGGTGCTGGTAATGACAGTGCTGAGAGTGCAGTGTGTAGACTAGCGCTCATTATTATTAAGGTGCTGGTAATGACAGTGCTGAGAGTGCAGTGTGTAGACTAGCGCTCATTATTATTAAGGTGCTGGTAATGACAGTGCTGAGAGTGCAGTGTGTAGACTAGCGCTCATTATTATTAAGGTGCTGGTAATGACAGTGCTGAGAGTGCAGTGTGTAGACTAGCGCTCATTATTATTAAGGTGCTGGTAATGACAGTGCTGAGAGTGCAGTGTGTAGACTAGCGCTCATTATTATTAAGGTGCTGGTAATGACAGTGCTGAGAGTGCAGCGTGTAGACTAGCGCTCATTATTATTAAGGTGCTGGTAATGACAGTGCTGAGAGTGCAGTGTGTAGACTAGCGCTCATTATTATTAAGGTGCTGGTAATGACAGTGCTGAGAGTGCAGTGTGTAGACTAGCGCTCATTATTATTAAGGTGCTGGTAATGACAGTGCTGAGAGTGCAGTGTGTAGACTAGCGCTCATTATTATTAAGGTGCTGGTAATGACAGTGCTGAGAGTGCAGTGTGTAGACTAGCGCTCATTATTATTAAGGTGCTGGTAATGACAGTGCTGAGAGTGGAGTGTGTAGACTAGTGCTCATTATTATTAAGGTGCTGGTAATGACAGTGCTGAGAGTGCAGTGTGTAGACTAGCGCTCATTATTATTAAGGTGCTGGTAATGACAGTGCTGAGAGTGCAGCGTGTAGACTAGCGCTCATTATTATTAAGGTGCTGGTATTGCCAGCGCTGCAGAGTGGAATACATTAACATTCATCATTATATTAAATTGTTTGAGTAATGGTGGCGCTGCAGAATTGAGACCAGACTCTTTGTTGTACAGTACTAAGGAGCTCTAAGGAGCCGATCAACTCGACATCTGTAAATAAGGCAGTAATTCACCCAAGTAATCCTTTCTTGCCACTAATGGCTCCAATGAACACATTGCTGATTTTTCTTTAATTTTTGTTTTTTAAACAGGCTGCTTTCATTCAGTCCTGATGAATTCGTGTGCCTGATCTGCCCCCGATTTCCCTCATTGAATTGCTGTTGTTGCTAAGCCAAATTATCAAAGCGCTTGATTTTTTTAATGGTTGTGAAAGATGAAGGGCTGAGACGTAGGAAAAAATGATCAGAGGCAGAGAGAGAAGGGGGAATAGAGAGACTGCAATTCATTGTGATTGCACAATTACAATTGTAATTCACCTCAGCTCTGCACTGCACGGAACACGGCAACACTCTTGAAAAGTTTACTCTGCTGAAACATAATATGAGCCAGGCAAAGCCTTGGAAAAGCAATCACAGGAGAATGGTAAAGCACAGAGCAGCATGGTGAAACATGGTGAATCCACAGCAGGGTAAAGCATGGCGAGCGAGAGCAGCCTGGTTAGCTGCAATATTACTGTGCAAACGAACAGCGTGAACAGAGCCAAGCAGGATGAAACAGGACCTCCAATTCCAGCTTTGTAAATGAGGTGAAGCATCTGTTGGCTACCTTAATAACTACCACATTCTGGCATTCAGTCAGGAGAAACGGTGCCTGGCTGGTTGCAGTTGCCAAGTAACTTATCTGAATGTTATTTTTTCCTGCTGTTATATCAATGGTGTTTATTACTAAAAACAGTGCATCGGTTTTACCAAACGACAAGAAAGTGCAACACGATCAGCTTGCAAACAGGGATTTATTTAGCCTAATGCAGTACATCATGTTTTAAGGGAGTTCTTTGTTTGCAACAATCATTTTTTAAAAGCCACCCAGACCTAGATTAATCAGTTACTAGGAAACAGACGAGTATTGATGTTCTTATGAAAGACAACTGACTCACTTCACTTGAAGCCAACTGAAAACCACAGCCCTCCCTAGATAGATGAGAAATACCAACATCTTCGTATATATATATAAATATATATTGATATATTATATATATATATATATATATATATATATATATATACAGCAATCAACAATTTGTTTGCATGAGATAAAGGCTTCCTGTTTACTGAAAAGATGGTTTTGATGCAGTAATTTGTATTCATTTCCCAGTGTAAACAGACATAATAAATACCACGATTTCAAGAGTGTGTTTAGATGAATGTCTTGCTTTGATCTTTGAAGAAAAGACATGGCCAGCCTGGCGTGCCAGTCCTGAGAGAGAGAGAGAGAGAGAGAGAGAGAGAGAGAGAGAGAGAGAGAGAGAGAGAGAGAGAGAGAGAGAGAGAGAGAGAAGAGAGAGAGAGAGAGAGAGAGAGAGAGAGACCAACATTATTCTTGTATAATTGTAACTACTGCAGCACAATTGGAACTAATTATAATTGAACACAATTGCATTGGAATTGGAATTTCAGCAATCAGTTCTAATTCCGCCCAGGTCACCAGCTCCACACTGCCAGCACATGGTCTACCTTGATGGTGCAAAGAAAAAGGGAAGCCGCACACTCAAACACACTCCTAAAAGTTTTTCAAATTTATTGAGAAAGAAACCAGTGTTTTGGCTGCAAAGCCTTTATCAGGGTGATGGTGCGCCACGAAACAGCGTGTAAAAAACTCAAGCTCCTTCCCAGCACCAATCCGAATAATCAGATGACCGGTCAGTGCGCTAGACGACTGCGAGCAACCTGTTAATTCTGAGTGGCAAAGTCACCAACGATCTTAATTCTCTTTTCCGGTACTAGCGTAATGCATTACAAATAATAATAATAATAATAATAATAATACAAAATTTGATAGCTTAAACCTTGCAACATCATGCATCAGTTTCAGCAATGAAGGATCCATCTGTGATTATGTTGACGTCAAGACACTCATTACATTAATATCACATAAATTAGCAGGAGCTCGGGTGATTAATGCGCACAGATTGAGTGTCAGTCTGGAGCCCTATCTCTAGACGAACCACGAAGTTCCTGGAATTACTGCTTCGCTGGTTTGGAGAGCGGGTACGTGGGTAAGCATAAACGCTCTTTTAATTCAACACTTTCAAAAAAATACATATAATTATGTCTTGCAGCAAAACCAGTCTATTTTTGTATCGACTCTAAGAACATTAGCAGAAGAATTGGATTTTTCTTTTTTTTTTTTTTTTGTCATCCTGATGAAGTTTTTAGAAACCTTTTAAAGACCCTGAAATGGACAATTTGGGCAATTATGTATTAGAGTTATTTTGCACTGCAAGGAGAGTCTCAATTTAGTGAAAAGGAACATTGTGTTGTAATGGATTTTTTTTTTATATAATCGTCTATTGCCATTAGCAACAGCATCACCCAGTCCCCTTATCTCTGCGTGCAGGGATGGAAATAAGACTCCCATTGCACAGCAATTCAATCCATTCCTGGCTTTTCTAGGTGTCTGATAAGACATGCCTGAGCTTGTTACCTATACACTGGGGCTAATCAAGCATGCATTAAAACCTGGAGCGGGTGAAGCCGCTATGCAATGGGAGTCTTATTTCCATCCCTGGTGTGGAGGAGCTGTTTGTTTTAATTTTTTAAACTCCTAGTTTTAGGGATGTGCAGATTTGACATTTAAACAGCTGTTTATCATGTCCTGTGCTGTGGGTCAACTCCACTGTCTTGTTCTTTAACCCGATTGGCCCAGCCTCGCTCTGCTTGACCCGTCGCAGCACAGCAATTGGTTCATTACTTGGGAGCAAGAGAAGCTTCATGAACACACGGTGCTTGAAAATGAGGTTCCTGATTAAAGTTTCTATTAAAAATCATTCTCTACAGTAGCTCCCGGGAATCGCCGCTGGATTGCATCCCAGGTAATCCCAGGAGAGGGTGCTGATGCAATCCAGCTGGATTCTACACCCGTGCTGTAAAATGCTCTAAAACTTGACCTCCAGACCCAGTTGCCATGGCTGTGGATGCTGTTCACGATTACGCTAGAGTTTCTTCACAGCAACACGATGGCGTGGATCTCCTACTAGCAGCTGAGTTAACAACACTGACAGCAGCATTAGAGCCTGCCTCTCCACTGCACAGCTTGCACTTCAGTAAAATGGGAAGGCGTTCGTCTTGGATGCATGTGGTTTGCGGTTCCCATCCAGCCCTTGCCTTTCCATTCAAGTCAATGGGCCGAGACGCCGAGTCATTACAACACTCTAAGATCATAATGGGCTCCACTCCAAAGGCACGACGATGAAGGCACCAGCCCGGTTCTCAAGGGGTTAATACTGGAAGCTCTTTTGGTTTCCAGGAAGTTTACTCTCTCCCCTCTTCCTGCTCTCCCTCCTCTCAGGAGCCTCTCTCTGATAAGCTGATTGGGCCAGCAGGGAGGGCTGATAAGAGCTCAAGAAAGATGGGCCCCCCTCTCTCACGTGAGAGACCTTCTCACACACAGACGCATGACAAGCACCCCACTAATACAGACACACCATAGGCAGGGCTGGCAGAGCTGAAAGGTCACATTGGCACATGAATTGAATTGAATGGAATGGGGCAGGCTGTTCACTCCCGGAACTTAGAATTCTCCAGTCAAGCTCAAAGCAACTCGGTGCAGCTGAAAGCAACTCAGAGCAGCTCAAAGCAACTCAGAGCAGCTGAAAGCAATCTCAAAGCAGCTCAAAGCAATCGCAAAGCAGCTCAAAGCAGCTCAAAGCAATCTCAAAGCAACTCAGAGCAGCTCAAAGCAACTCACAGCAGCTCAAAACAATCTCAAAGCAGCTCAGAGCAATCTCAGAGCAGACGAGAACTCAATATTGGAGCTGCAGAGTCCAGAGCCTCTCACGATGATCAGAAACACCATAAAACAATGTTACAAACGTCAGAGAAAAGCAAATGACTGTAGGTGTTAACTCTTCAAAGGAGAGGTGTCTAATCAATCCCTGTCCTCAAGGGCCGTTCCACTCCAGGTTTATCAGGTAAAATGAGAAAATGAACGGCTCTGGTGTCTGGATGGAGGTTTTCACTTGGTTCAATTAAACAATTTATGAACCGGGTTGGAACAAAGACCAGGACTGGAAAAGCTGGCTTTGGCCAGCCCTGCTTTAACGAATATGATTTGTTTTTTTTTAATGCATTGGTTAGCGCTCTCTGTGGCAGCGCTTGCTTGTCGTTGGTAAGTCAGCAGGCGCACCTGCATGGAAGGGTTTCATGCTGACTCAGGGGATCTGCGATGAAAGCTCTCTAATCAACACCCTGCTCCAGAACTCCAAAACCAGCACGTCTCCTCGCTGCGGAGCTGAGATACGATCAGGGGGGAATCTGTCACCTGCCGTGGAAACTCAACACCATGGCACACCACATCCCCGGAGCCATTCACCAGCCCTGCCAGCCATCACACCCACTTCACCACCCAGAACCATTCACCAGCCCTGCCAGCCATCACACCCACTTCACCACCCAGAACCATTCACCAGCCCTGCCAGCCATCACACCCACTTCACCTGCAAAACCATTCACCAGCCCTGCCAGCCATCACACCCACTTCACCTCCCAGAACCATTCACCAGCCCTGCCAGCCATCACACCCACTTCACCTGCAAAACCATTCACCAGCCCTGCCAGCCATCACACCCACTTCACCTGCAAAACCATTCACCAGCCCTGCCAGCCATCACACCCACTTCACCACCCAGAACCATTCACCAGCCCTGCCAGCCATCACACCCACTTCACCTCCCAGAACCATTCACCAGCCCTGCCAGCCATCACACCCACTTCACCTGCAAAACCATTCACCAGCCCTGCCAGCCATCACACCCACTTCACCTGCAAAACCATTCACCAGCCCTGCCAGTTCCAAAAGTGTCCAGCGGAGGGTGTTGCGAGCTGCTTTATTTTGCAGTCTTGCCAGTAAGGGTTACATTAAATCATTAATCATTCTGTCTCTCGCTTCCCCTCTCCTCACCTCTCACCTCCTTTTAAATTGAAGTTACAATTCAAACAACCGTTTCTTTCTTTCATTAACTCTTTCTTCCCTGCTCTACCTACCGCTGTATCAAGAACCCCCCCCCAAAAAAAAAAATTAAATGTAAATTACAAATGACTGAAGATACTGAATTTTGCATTCCGTCCACAGCAGCTGAGGGCTCATTGATTATCATTGCAGACAGGGTTGGAACAAAGTTTTGCAATGGAATGTACACCGGCAGCCAAGATTGTCTATCCCCTCAATTAGCGATTCACTGCAGGATACCCACGTGTTCAGAACTGAACACACAGAGGCAAGAGCAGCAAAGCGTTTGCACAGTCTGCGAAAATAATAATAATAATAATAATAATAATAATAATAATCTGCTTGGAACCAGAATGCAAATTCACTGGAGAATCACGCAGTTTTAAAAAAGCGCCGATTCGTTTTTCGAAAGCTGTAATTGAATCTGCATGCAGGAGGAACTAGAAAGAAGGATGGGAAAGCGGGTGTGAACCTCCTGGCGTGTGCATGTGTTATTGTAACTCTTTGCAGCTGGGCTCCGGGTCCCGTTACTGAGAATTCACATGACGTAATGCAGAAAGAGCGAATGGCCAATCACTGCAGAGCCCCCACTCGTGTCTCTCCTTGAGCCGCCAGAACTGGTCTTTATAAGCGCACCCTGGTGCTCGATTAGGTCACTCAGGAGCCGCTTGCGGTCTTGGATTGCAATGGATTGAGCGCCACTGTTCTGAAGTGAGGTCACCACACTGCCTGCAAGGCAACAGATTCTGCCGGTGGCTGGAGGGAGTAGAGCAATGGTGCCATCTTGTGGACAGTGCATGGACCTGTGCTGTGTTTTTACACTAGCTGCTTAAAATAGGCATTCAATGTGGGAAAGGTGATGGGAATGATAAATTCATCAGTCTGAATTCCTGCCACCTGATCTCAGCAGTAATACCATAATAAACCCACCCTTATTTACTATGGGATTTGTGCACTTATGCCCCATGCTAATCCTTAATTTATCCATGGTGTGCCATACCTCGTGGGTCTTTCTAATGCTGACCTGTGCTATACCATGCTTTCACTAGGCTTTATTACACTTTGCTGTGCTTTTAGGGTAGGGAATGTTCATACAGGCAGGGCTAAGTTAACTATAGATGAGACACACACCATCAATCCTTCAATTAGTTTTATTGCAAAAGGTGGACAGGAGCACATGATTGCCTGTCCACGCTGAAATCCAGTAATGTTTCACATTATACAAAAAGACATGTAGGGCAGCCTCCCAGCACTAGGGGTTGCTGCTGTGGGTCGGGCACGGTTACACCGCAGCCCCTCTGACTGGCTCTCTAGCTGTCGGAGCCGCACAGCTGCAGCAGAATGTTCCGGTAATCGCCCGAGCAGTCGCCCTGGCAACAAGAACACAAGCCGGTCAGAGAGCATTCCCGAGTGGAACCGTTGAACAAGCATGAGGTCTGGGGTTAGTGCACCACTAGGCTGGGCAGTCCAGGGGGGCTAAGTGAGGTTTTACCTTGATGAAGGAGTACAGGGTCTTGCCGTACATCTTCTGGAACTGAGCCTTGATATCGAGCATGTCGATCTCACAGCGCGACACCATCACCCGGATCAGAATGCTGTCCGTGGTCCCCACGCCCTGCAAGAGACGTCCAGGAGACACCATGAAATCCTTACGGGTAAACTCCCAGCTCCACCTTCTCTTAAATCACAAACTCAGGCCCAAACTCCCCCAGCTCTTACTCGTAATGTGAACATTTATAAATATTGTGCCCTGCAGCCTGGTGTGATTATCAGAGAGTGCTATTTGAAAAGCTAGATTCACATCAGGCAGTGCTGTGTCTGTATCTAGTGCAGGGCTTCTCAAACTCGGTCCTGGGGACCCCCTGTGGCTGCTGGTTTTCATTCTAACCGAGCTCTCAATTACTTAACTAGACCCTTCATTGAACTGATCATTTGCTTAATTAGACCTGTTTACTTGTTTTCAGCTCTTGAACAGTTTTGCATATTTTAAGTTAGCTGTAAAATTTTATAAGTAACTTGAACTGCAACTAATTAAGACCTGAAAACAAGTAAAAAGGTCTAATTAAGCAAATGATCAGTTCAATTAAGGGTCTAATTATGTAATGGAGAGCTCGGTTGGAATGAAAACCAGCAGCCCTGATCTAGTGTGAGCGGTTTTGTTTCACTTCTTTACCGCAAGAGGGGGCTCTTTACCCTGGAACGAGACAGCCCGGCTGGAAGAGAAAACCATGTTGACATTAAAGACGCACTACAGCTCCTTCTTAAAGGCGTGGCTCCTCCCCTTTAAAAGAGCCGTTACCTTCATTGATTTGTGAAGCCGCTCAGCGAAGAACGCAGGCTTGTTTCTCAAGCACTTCACTGAGAAAGAGACAAAAAAAAAAAGTGTTACTGACTGAGGAAATGGTAAAGAGGCACATGGGGTTAAGAGTTCATGTTAACAGAACAGACGTTCGCTGCCCGGGTTCCAATCTGGGTTCATGTTAAACGAATTCTTACCGATGGCGAGGAAGGCATCCTCCAGATTTCCTGACATCTCTCTCTTGATGCTCTCCTCGATGTCGTGTTTCGAGATCCTCTGATATTCCTCGAAGACTGTGGGGGGAGGGAACGGGGGACCATCAGATCACCAGCCAACCATGCAGCACACTCAGATTACTCCCATCTACTCTAGCTGGGTCTCCTGTCTGTTTAAGGGTGCAGTAGACTGTATATGGTCAAGTGAACCCTCAGCACTCCTGCAGTTAGGGGTGTCAGTTCCCACTGAGCCCTTTATATAGGGAAGACGCAAATTGTACGATCAATTGGAATTGGGAATTGATTTTTAAAAAAGGAATTGCCCCACAGATCCCCCTTACCCCTGAGCAGATGCTTCTGGTTCCTAGTGCACAGCACAGTCAGGAACCTGACCTCGTCAGTGCCCCATCGCGCCTCGCCAGCCTCGTACATGGCCTGTAGGGGGCGACAGAAACACACACCAGGGCAGTTCAGCCTCTTCATAGTCTTCCCCCACACCACTGCACCCTAGTCCATGCAAGGGTTATCAGGGCATCATTGGTTACTGATAAAGGGTGAAACCCCTCCATGTAAATCAGGGCTACTAGCACCAATTGCACTTAGACAATTTCTATTGATTGAAGCAATAATGTTCCGCGCACTGGTCACTACCTGCTGGACAATTGAAAGCATCAACAGTTAAATGTCTGAAGCCTCTTAACGAAGGTCAGTTATATACAGGCAATGACCGCTGGCTGGGGATTTTATTGCTGTTACAGGGCTAGAGATAAGACTCCCACTGCATAGCAGTCTGATCCATTCCTGGTTGTACTATTCTAGTAAGACACACCTGAGAGGGAACCTGGAACGGGTGAAGCTGCTACACAACTGGAGTCTTATTTCCAGCCCTGTGTTATAAAACAAATGATGTTTTAAATGCGTTTTTACGTTATTGGCTTGATAATCAATTTGTGATCAGCTTGCAGGGTCGGCAAGCAGCCTATCACAATTCAGAACAGCCCAATGCTATGGGGCCAACGGCAGAGCCTCACCTTGGCGTCTTGAACTACCTGCGCTTGGTCCACGCGGTCGCTCTCATCGCGATTCGCCTGCCAATCAGAGGAAAGGGGAGGGGTCCCGTTAGCGAGAGACAGACGCAAAGCCCCATTGTTACACGTCAATGAGATCATCCTATCAATGCCATTCCTGTTTTGGTTATTTTTTTATGGGACGTTGTTCGTACCGTGAGGAGAGACATCAGAACTCTCTGGAACATTCCGGACGTGTCGGAGCAGATGTCGTCCTCCAGGTTCTTCCCGTACGCTGGACAAAACAAAACATCCCAAAGGATTACAACACAGGACACAAAGAACCACTAGAGATCTGGAACGGTCAAGCAGCAGAGCCCTGTTACCGAGGGAACGGCTATGCGTCTCCACTATAGCATCTGCACAGGGCAAGCTCTGCAGCATTCATATATATTTCTAGTGACAATCGTTCTGTACCATTCTTGTAGGCAGCAATGATCTCCCTCATTTCCTGGTTGTTCTGGGAAGCCAGGATGTCGATCAGATAGCTCTCGTCTGTGCCAGCGCCCTGCCATGGAGAGGAGGGGTCATTACACCAGGAATAAGGCCCACCCAGTCGGACATTTTATCAAGGGGTTCTGTGGGCTCCACGAGAGCGAAGCGTATTCATGTCAACCCCAGAGTAAAAGGACAGCCTTATCACGCACAGCAGGGTGTGCTTTACTGGTTATCATTAGTGCGGGTGAATTCGTCTGGATTATATAAGGGGTACTGGTATATTTGTGATTAAGGCGGCATTTTCTTGTTTGTCTGCACCCACAACCCCCTGTGACCTCTGACCACTGACTTTGATGGCGTTCCTCAGCTCGTAGGCACTGTACACTGGCGATGGCATCATCAATCCCACAACCACCTTCTCAAAATTCCCAGTCAGCTCTCCTTTGAGTTCATCCACCAGATCCTGAAAGACACACAGACACACGCACACACAGACAGACAGGCAGTGTGAAAACAGGTTCTAACAGGACTTGTGAATTGTGATGCTTTGTTACTCTGGCTCACTACCTGTGTTTGGTTTAATCTACGAATTGATCGACGCGCTTCAGGTGCTGCCTCTGCAGCCGTCCTCTTCCACCATTCCCTTTCTACCGCAGTAGTTTTGGTCGTTGCTTCGCATTTGCTCTTGAATTTAAAATGAGCTCCTATTTGATTGAAAGGATAAAAAAGCGCACTCGCGTTCCAGAACCAACCGCTTGAGAGTGCTGAAGAGAACTCAATCTGTCTGAAGGTGTTCGGTTCTAGTTTTGTAAAACGAACTGTGCTTTTTCTTTCTTTTTTTACTTATTTAGAGAATGCGGTAAACAGACGTTCTCAACAGCCCTGAACAGAGTGTAATAAAATATACCGTCTCATAACACAGACTGCTCGGAAACTACTGTGATGATGTCACAATGCCCAGAAAACACAGCCCCGCCCACTCCAGCTACAGATTTGTAACTCTTAACGGACTTTATGACACAGTGATCCCGGCACTGCACGGTAAGGGATAACCGCAGTACAAGCAACCTCAAAATGAAAACTTCAAAGAGAGATTGGAAAAAGCCCACTGTGAGCCCAATACAATCCCATTGCATTACCCTGAAGGATCCCTAGCGGAACCAGAAGCAGACCACAGCGTCACCAGTGGATTTGGAACAGATACTGCACAGCACAGACTGGTCCTGATACGCTAGCACACTGCCCAGCTTCTACTCACTGAAATATACACATCTTCCCACTGCCAGTGGCACTAATCTACCAATGGCAGCCTCATCCCATTGTAGCTGCTTGATAATACAGCACTGTTGCACTGCCACTGAAGATCATTTGGGAAGGAGATCCCTTATAAAAGTGTATTATACTAAAAGCATAACAAAGTGTGATAAAGGATGATGAAAGCTTTGTAAAGCGCAGAGAGGTACAGTAATGTATTTTTTTTTTAAAGTGCAGTAAATGCATAGTACATAACCATAGGACAATTGAAAATTGAATTAGAGTGCAAATTTACTGCAGTGAACTTTTCTAAGGGATAGTGACTATGGTTCGTTTGGTTGTTAGTAGCTTATTGATCCCAGAATCTCATCAAGCAGCTTCTTGAAGGATCCCAGGGTGTCAGCTTCAACAACATGACTGGGGAGTTGGATCCAGATCCTCACAATTCTCTGTAAAAAAAGTGCCTCCTATTTTCTGTTCTGAATGCCCCTTTGTCTAATCTCCATTTGTGACCCCTGGTCCTTGTTTCTTTTTTCAGGATGAAAAAGTCCCCTGGGTCGGCATTGTCAATACCTTTTAGGATTTTGAATGCTTGAATTAGGTCGCCTCGTAGTCTTCTTTGTTCAAGACTGAATAGATGCAATTATTTTAGCCTGTCTGCATATGACATGCCATTACCCCTAGTATAACACACAAGCACTTAATTGTCCTGACAAGGTACGGATGGCATTTGAATCAGTCAGTGTTAATAATTAATTATAACTGACATCCCCAGCGTCACAGAGGCAGATACAGACTGGCACTAGTTTATTGATCCCAGGCAGTTAAACATCCAGTGCTGCCAAGTTAGTCTTCATTAGAGCTCTTATCTGGAACTAAGAGTGGAAACAGGAACAGATCAAGTTTGCCTGTACCGCTCGGTGTCAGGCAATCAAACAGCCACACGGGTTTATGGGTTTAAAAGTTTACATAGGAAGTCATAAAATAGGATATCATAAAGTATGTGCCCACAATGTGCACTTCCCGTCCTAAACCAAACGTAGAACCATGTGTGCTTCTATTAAAACTGGACCTTTGAGCTCAGGAATGGAACTCCACTACATGTACGACTGATTGATTTATGCCGTCAGGTGGAAATAGAACTCCTGTTGCATAGCAGTTTCATCAATTCCAGGTTTTAATGCATGCTTCATTAGCCACAGTGTATAGGCAACAAGCTCAGATATGTCTTATTAAACTCAAAGCAAAACCAGGATTGGATCAAACTGCTATGCGACAGGAGTCTTGAGTCCATCCCTGCAGCTGCGATCTCAGACGGAGTTTGGGGTATCTTGCACGTTTGTTTTGCGGGTTGCGCAATGACTGCCGCGGGTCCCTGGGTTTTACTGTCAAGCTACGGGTCACGTTTCAGTGGCCTGATTTATTCATTCAGCATCACGGGACTGTGCTACGTCCATCCACCCAGCTCAGCTCCCCACGGACACCCCTGAACAACAAGAAGCCGGGCCGATCGCTTACCTTCCCGAAGGCTTTCTTGAACGCTTGTTTTATTAGTTGTCTTTGGGCGATGGTTCTTTTAGCCAGGACCTCGATGATAGCCGATTCATCCGTGCCTGATCGGAGAGACAAAAACTAAAGAGGTCTGTTGGGGCCACACAGTGCCATATGTATGATTCTTGAAAGCCAATAGCTTTGTAAATAAGGCATGATCTCTGTTTCAATGCTTTTGTCACTCCAGGGTCATTGCAGATGGACTATGGGAGAGTTGCTTGACCCCTTGACTCGCATCAATTATTTATTTTCTGTTGGCTCATCAAGCCCAGTAACACATCTCTCCTGATTTAGAGGTGAAGGCTGGTCTGTCCCAAGCACCAGAACAAACTGTGTGTTTAATGGAACCTGTCTGCCGATGGCTCTTTCACAGAGGTTGCACAGCTCTGGTCTCGGTCAACGGTAAACGAAATGCAAACATCACACACGGACCCGCCCAGGGACGGAAATATGACTCTCACTGCACAGCAGTTTGATCCATTCCTGGTTAAATAAGACAAACCCAAACTTGCTGCATACACACTGTGGCAGCGCTAGATAGAAGTTGAACTGCCTGGGGTCAATAACCTAGTGCCAGTCTGTGTCTGTCTCTCTGTGACGCTGGGAATGTCAGTTATTATAATTTCTTATCAACACGGTCGATTCAAATGCCATCAATACCTTCTCAGGACAATTAAGTGCTTGTGTGTTATTCTAAGGGGCAATGGCAGGAGATAGGCAGCTGTAGTACACGGGTAGGAGCATAGTCGCCAACTATGCCTTAGAAAAGTTCACTGCAGTAAATTTGCACTCTAATTCATTTTGCAGTTTTCCTGTGGCTATGTACTATGCATTTACTGCACTTTTTAAAATATATACATTACTTTTAGTATAATAAACTTTTATAAGACACACCTGAGCTTGTTGCCTATACACTGTGGCTAATCAAGCTTGTATTAAAACCTGGAGCGGGTGAAACTGCTGTGCAATGGGAGTCTTATTTCCACCACCCCTAAGTAGCTGGGTATGAGAATGGCTCCCGTGCAGAGAGAGTGTTGCATGCTCAGATTCACACAGTGAAGGCTGGCGTCTGTTTGTGCTGAGCATTCTGAATTGAACAGCAGCCTCAGTGTCCCTGTGCTCAGCTTGTGACACCGATCACCCCCTCCCACTGGGAGTTTAATGCAATCCTGCTGATATTGAGAGCAGTGCTCCAGATACAGGGGATTCACAGTCTACTTTCCTGGAAATACTTTCCCAGATTGGAGTCCAATGGGACCAGTTACAACACAGTGCTTTCCTGCAAGCAAACAGGTTCACTGTCACCTCTCTTCCAAATGACCCTCCCCTCCTCCCCTCTTTCCTTCATGCTCTCCTCCCTCTTCCCGCCTCAAGTTCATCCCCTTCTCCCCTCTCACTCACCCACTCCCTTCATGCCCTTGTGCAGTTTCTGGGCATCCTCATCGGCATTGAATCCTCTGAACTCTGTGACTGTGCCACGTGACCCGATCTGCACAGACAGACAGACAGACAGAGCGCGGGGTCAGCCAGGGATAACAGGAACATAGATATCAAACAAACACAATCTCATTGTAGCTGTCCTAGAGATACCACTGCAACGTAGACAGAACAAAGAAAATCATCCAGATCACAAGGCGATTTATTTCTCCTTTTCTTCTTGTCCCTTGTTTACACAGGATAGTTAGCGATATCTGATTTCATACTGTACTGGGTGCCTGGATTCAGGGATGGAAGTAGGACTCCCATTGCATAGCAGAGGAATCCATTCCTGGTTTTACTGCAAGTTTAATAAGACACACCTGTGTTACCTACACACTGGGGCGAATTAAGCTTGTATTAAAACCTGAAATGGGTGACACTGCTATGCAATGGGAGTCTTATTCCCATCTCTGTGGACTGTAACAAAATTCAAACAGGAACCTAATGTCAACTCGAGGGTCATATAATAACTTAAACAGAGAGTCAGATGGGCCATTTCCCCCTTGCATGCTGCCCACAGGCAATGCAGGTAGGCTGGCTGGTACAGATGCTAAGGGATGGGTTAATCCTTATCACCCTGGTGGTGAGATCATTTTGTGAGAACCCCGACTTTTTCATTGTCTGAAATGACGTCAAGCCAACACAGATAAGGAACTCACCGCTGCCATGGTAACAGGAGTATCAGCTTCCGAGGATGATGGGATACCTGAGAAAGTAAAAAGACAAGTAAAACAAAAAGGAGAAAGCAGAGCCCTGCAGCACCGAACCCATTTGTTTGTTTGCTTGGAAATTGCAATGAAAAACCTGTTTAATTTCAATTACAGATATGCTGCAGTGAATCCAGTTCTAATAATTACAATCACCACTAAAAAAAGCAACTACAACGACACACATAAACACGTTTGACTATTCTATTCTGAGAATAACCAAGCAATAAGCACAGATACAAATACAGAAATTGAGAGTGGGCTGTTATATTGCAGACCCCAGCTGTGCTGAACTAAACTTTTCAGGATTGTTTAAGGAGTGTTTTGTCAAGGATGTTTTTTTTTTTTTTTTAAAGTCCATTTGAATTCCTTAAAACTGAAAGTTTGTAGAGTTCATGTCTGTCACGGACTCCGAGAGGTCCTGGGCCTTGTCTCAGGGGATAGCAGTCATCAATATTTCACACTTGACAAGGCTTAACCGTCTGTTGTCAATCACTGTTTGCGCCTCCTTGGTGATGTTGGGTTGCTATGTGGACACGCATCATGCCTCTTTTAAACCCGGTCAGATCTCCCTCCTTCTCCCCTCCAGTCTGGTAGACATGTCATTAATGTGACCCGGGTTAGACCCGGGTTCATCACAATCGGATAAACGATCCTCAGTACAGCTAAAAGTTTCAGTACTTCTGTGTAGCTGTGGCAATAAATGTTACCTCACCTACAATTTTAGAAATGAGACATAATAATAAATAATAATAATAATAATAATAATAATAATAATAATAATAATAATACAAAGCGGTGTGCAATTCAATATGTTAACGTTAAAATTACTCAATAGGTTTCGTTCGACTTTGCGAAGCAAGATTAGTTCACTCTACAGGGTGAGGCAAAAGGTCTTGCCACAGATGCACGGCCAAGTGCCTGCATTTTGAATGCTTTATGGACGTTTCCGGTTTTTATTTTTAAAAAAAGAGAATCTCCCGACTAAACCATGTTGACTTTCGAGGGAAGACCGCTTGAGAGTTAAGGACACCGACACAGAAATAACAAAGGGATCCATTTACTCAACCTTTTACCCCCGCCCAAATAAGAAAAGGGTTGAAAAGCCACATTGAAAAAGCGCGGTAAAGCTTCGTGCGTTGCGTGTTAACACTTCTTACCTGTTAATAAACGCACAAGAAATGTACGGCATCTCTTTTGCTTCGAGTCGCGACTTAAAAAAGGTGCCTTTTATACAAACTAACTTCAAGAACAAAATCCCCAACAACTACCCGCTGTTTGCTCAACAGTCCTAAGTTTTAAAACACACATCCCATCCTACCCGAATAAACTAGACAGGCTTTTAAAAAGCGAGGCTGTGCTCACCGTATTCACCTTTAATTTAGTTTATAACCACTGCTATCAAATCTGTGTTGAAGTTTGCACCCCGACTTTAACAAAATGACAGGGCTACAGGATGCATCCAAAATCCACATACCTGTCATTTTCTCCGATACAATGTAATATCCATTGGGGAAAAACATCAACAAAAAAAACCAAACATCCACCCAGCCGAGGTTTCTTGGGCGGGGTGGGAGTTTTAAAGGTGCAGAGCCCTGGGTTGTTAATTCTGTTCTCCAGGCTGTCACAGCAACACCCAAAACTAAAGTATTGAAACTATGAAGCTTACACAACAGAACAGAACCGAACAGAAAGAGACAGTTCTCTTTAAGTAACCGCGGCGATGCTTAGTTTGGAACCGGGTATGTGAAACTGGAGCCGCAATTAAAACTTACGCTCCCTCGGCTGAAAACGCGTTTTGCAACCAAGTTGACCAAAGTCAAACCCACCCTTGTGCTGGCCGGTCGGGAGGATGAATCACTAGACTTAGGAAGAAAGAAAGAAAAATAATCACGGCAGGTTTTGGCTTTTTTTTGGAACTATAAAATTAAACCAAAGTTAAACTTTCATTTAAACCGATACCGCACGCCACTTGAAAAAGCGCATCAAAGTTCTAGAGTATTATAGCGTCCCCACCCAAGAAGTATTTATGTTTTTCTAAGCGGTGTCCGCCTTTTTTACCCTTATTTACGTTTATTCCTGCCACAAAGAAGTGGAAGTCTTTAAAAAAAAATGCCACAGACAGTACACATCTTGGTGAACACAACACACCGTCCGTTTGCGCTTACCTGTAGGTTCGGTCTCCGGTGCGGTAAGAAATGCGCCTGTTTGGGAGTGTCCCGTCGAGCAAGGGTGACAGTGCGTGTGGCAAAGAGAGCTATCTGCGTTTATAAAGTAAGTGGGTGTGCGCTCATATTTCAAATAACGAATACAGTTAATAAGAGGCACCGCCCAGCAAAGCGGTCGGGGTCAACAAACCCTGTCAGACACTGTACACCTGAGAACACACCTATCTGTCTATTTCACCCCACCGTCCTGTAAGAACAGCTGTTTGAATGCATGCCTCGAATTAGACTCGAGTACCACACTGTGTATGTATTAGACATTAATACACTGTGTGTGTTGCACTATATAATAAACAATTCGCATGCATTTCTAGAAAGAAATATATTCCAATATGTGGTGTTTAAATAAGCAGGGCACCGGCCACATGTAGCACACACTTTGGTGTAGTGGGCAGCCCCTTGCGTTTAAGTGAGTCGGTTCGAGTTACATTGGGGACGACAGCGCGTCTCACGCACATGGAGGGTGCTCGGTTGGCAGGAGCTTCTGCGTGGCACAATAATACCCACGTGTCACCGTCAGCAAGTTTATTTAAATAATCAAAACAGGGATAAAGCAAACCCCTGTGTACGAACTCCCCGGCTATGCAAATCAACCCAGGCGGGCAAATGCAAAACACCTCACATTGTTCCTGTGCGCTGGGCTTGAGACAAATGATGAAAATATAATTTGAGACTATGACCCCTCGGTTAAGATCATCACAGTGGACCTTGGATATGCAAATCAAACGATTTCTTCGGCTTTTGCAGTTAAAAAGGACAGGGGTTCGGACAGTTCACTGCTCTCTGGGTGAAAGCACCTGATCTGATCCAAACTACACTTCCAGAAACACGACATTCGTTCATCCTTCAAGCATTCCTTCCCAGAAAAGTAACTTCATGTTTGTGTCAGTATCTTGCTTTTAAAATGAGAAACTTTGATATTGTCCAAGCCCCTCGTGTGTAACATACATCTGGACAATTCAAAGCAGCTTCGATGGGAAACGTTTCCACTAGAAGCTTTCTCAGTGTCCTCAAATGTTTCGTTTCTTTCAATATTCAGCTAGGGATGTAACGCATATTTCTATGCACGGTTTACAGAGTTATGGACGGACTTCAGAAACAAGCCGAGGCATAGTTGGGCAACTTGTTCTGCTTTTTTTAATATTTTTTTTTTTCTATACTGAGATTAGCTAACCGCTGGCATTTCAGGATTTCAACTCACCTTTGTCTGTTTGAGGAAGAATATACTATCTGGGTTTTCAGTTAATGGTTAAACCGCAAAACAAACAGACTCTCGGATCCACTTCTGTTTGCATTGCGTATTGATTTTAAAAGCCTCTCCAGACACCTCCTGCGTCATATTGTCCATTGTCCAGCATCGATTACCTGCAGAACCCAACAGCTTTATCAAAGCAGCTGTTCCAAGGGAATGATTAACCTAATCGAGGATTCAGCCCTGCAGGAAGTCCAATGTGTTCCCTTTTGTTTCGCGCAAACTTACAGAGGACGCATCTATCTGAGTATTCGTGCAAACTTGTAAAACTTTAATTCCCATTAACGACTGATCTATAACGATAATTTATTAACAGGTCAAATGAGATCATTAAATACTTCATAGGTTGAACATTTTGGCCACCGCTGGACAAGTCGATCGCCTGTATTTGGAAACATCAACGCAGAGAATATTCTCGCTTTACATTGTTAGTTGGCCAGGCGGTGTATTTGTAACGCCAGTTTGCCAGGAGCGACTCAAGAACACACGGGGCGTTCTCAGGTACCCCTCATTAGTGACCCAGGATACCCCGATCTTGTGTCTTGGAATATCCCGGCGCGCCCGACCAGAACCATCAAAAGAGCTCAAAGGGGAACAATGAGGCTCGATCTTACCTGGCATTGATTGATATCCCGTCACTCTCGACCTGACCCCCGGGGCACATCACTGTATTAACATGCCCCGTCGCCGTGTAGTTTGAACCGGGCACGCTGAGCATAAACACCGGACCTGTGGCTCGCTTCGGCCAGTGTCCAGTAAAGAGATAGCAAGAGCCGAGCGCCGTATAGGAACAACGCCTTCAGCATTAGCCTGTTTATAAATTGTTAACCAATCTGTGCTCATTGGCATTCTATTTTTATATAGTACATTGTGTTTTATAAATGACATTTTTCACCATTGTACGGATGCTGTTTATTGCAACAGTAAACTACTATCACATTAACGCATTGATCACCATTCATGAATTATTATTATTATTATTATTATTATTATTATATCGCAGCTCCATGTAAACCTGTAATGGTGTAGCAAACACGCATGTCCACGGGAGAGTTAGCAGACTTATTAAAAACCCAACACACCCTAAACACACAGAGCTAGCTTTGACAGTGCAGCACGGGTGCGACTGGAAGAGAGTAATTCACATCGAGCCACACTGCCCTCTGGTGGTGATCTATATTATTGCTACGTCTTGTCCAGTCTTCTGTTTGTAATAATGTTTAATAATGTATGGTTTATTATAAAAAGTACAGCAATAACAATAATAACAAAGAAATACTACTACTACTACTACTACTACTACTACTAATAATAATAATAATAATAATAATAATAATAATAATAATAATAATAATAATAATAACCTCAAACGTCTGCAGAAGAGCCATTAGTTTTCTGCTGTGATTAGCATTGTTTTGTCTTTGACAAAGCAATGCTAATCACACCAAATCACATTTGCCTGCCTCTTCTGAGCAAAAGAAACCTTTGCATTTTAAAAAATCAATTGCAGGTCGACTCGCAGATTCAGCTATTAAAACACACACGTATCTGCACAAAACGTCACTGTGACGTGTCCATTCCACTGCCTCTAAACTTATATTGTTTATATCCGATGTCACTGGCAGCAGTGAGTTTATTTTATTTTTTTTTAACTGCATCGATTTGCCCAGCGCGACACCGACTGCCCTGAACCGAATTTAGAAATTATTTTTGTCCTGAGTTGGCTGTTATCTCAATAAACCAAACCCCCTCCATCAAATAAACACAGATCAGTTCTGAAAAATATATATAACACTACATTCCTGCTTGTCGCTGTATTTCTAATGTGTCATTTTTATAGTTTTAATAATAATAATAATAATAATGTATACCTATTTGTGCAGAAGTGGGGTTTCTTACTGGTATTAGGACACCTCAGAATATGTTATATTGTTTTCTATTGACACCGTTTTCTTTAACTGTTGGCTACAGCCTGCAACCACAGCGGCTTTGCGGCAGAGTACCGCAGCTTGCGCACATGCTAGTGCTGTATTTCACTCGTGAGCTGCTATGACAGATCAAGGTCGTTCAAAGCAGGTCGACGCATAGCAAATGCTACATTTACCGCATGCATTTCATCACCCGGGAGCATTTCTTTAGAAAGGTTTTCTCTTGCACGCAAAACACATCTGTATAAACCGACTGCCGCGTATATATTTCTGGCTAATCCCGCATATGTGAGAAGTATAAAGGCGTTTTAGATGCAATCCATTTTTATTCCACTGTAATTCAGCGGTGGGCAGCATCGGTGAGCTGTCTTTAGCAACATCAGCGAATTTGCAAGGGCTGTTTTTTAAAAAAATAAAAATAAATAAATAAAAAAAAACTACAACAACCACAATGCTTTGCAACACCATCGTTTTTTTACGCTCTTGCACTGAGCCAAAACACACACCCTGCACACCCACTGTCATAACATCACACGCTAAGTAGGAAATAAACAACTCGTTGTTTTGTTTTTTCTTCTTCTTCTGTCTTCGAGATGTCTTAAAAATACAAGCCTGACGTCACTGGGAGTTGTAGTTCTTATCGTCGCTGGGCGGCTGACTATGACTACAACTACCGGCATGCATCGGGAGGCGACGCCAGTGTCGATAATTGAGCTGTTTTTTTTTCATTAATTACTAATTTTTACAGGCAACGGGTATCTTTAACGAGGTTTAAAATACGACAGACAGGCGACTTTAAAAAAAAAAAAAAAAAAAAAAACCCCGCCTTGATGGTTGAGTTAATTTCGTTTCCTGTTGTATTGAAGGTTCCCGGCTGGTCGGGTCGCGGAGCCCAGCTGGCTGTACTGAGAGAGGCATTAGTGCAAACCGGGGAGAAAACAGCCTCTGGGTTAAAATTAATACGAATTAAACCGACAGGGTCTGTAAAAACGCAACGCCCTGCAGGATTACACATTGCAGACCCGAAGGGATCTAAATATACCGAAATATAGCTCTTTAAATCGGACCGGGGCTGCCTCACCGCTGCGCCAGGCTGCAAACCTGCTAGTGCTGTCAAATTTATTCATTCATTTCTCTGTTAAAATAATCGGGGGACGGAACAATCATTTTCAAGTATCACGTTATTCTTCTAAAAGAAAGCAAATCAGGGATCGGATTTTATTTTGTATCGTTACGGACTCGTTTCAGTCATAGCTGTATTACCTGTTTGTGTTTTGTAAATACAGCAAGAGTTGCAGAGAAAGGCGATTAAAACAACAACAAATGCATAAAAAAAAATAAAAAATAGGTTGATTTGTCTGGTGTACCCAGAGTGAAGCTGCAGAATATTTAACCCTACAGTAACTGGGTTTGGGTTTAGCGCTTCGGTTTTTTGTATAAATACAATCTCTGTAAAATTACTGAACGTGTAACCTTACCTCGCTCCATTCTGGGCCAATATAATACATTATAAATTATTAATCTAGCTTTGGACTTGAAACCAAACCAAGCCTTCGAGGGCGGTTCTTGTCTTTTTTTATTATTGTTATCTTTGTATTATTATTATTATTTCGTTTTATCTTTGGCGTTTTTAGTTTGAAGTGGTTGTGGGTGGGGGTGATCGCTCCGGGGAGATGAAGAAGTTTTTCGATTCACGCCGAGAGCTGGTAGGGTCGGGCCCCGGCTCCGGAGCTGGCGGCGGGGGAGGCAGCGGTTCAGGCTCCGGGGGCAGTTACATCGGAAGAGTGTTTGCCGTCGGGAGGCTTCAGGTCACGGTGGAAGAAACCCTGGCTGAAGGTGAGAATTGTTCATTCATATAAATATATAGTTAATGGAAATGACTTGAAAGGCAACTAGCAGACATGTTTATATGATATTTTGGGAGCACTACTAGTTCTGGAAATAAGACTCCTCTTGCACAGCAGTGCCGCCCATTCCAGGTTTTAATACGAGCTTGCTCAGTGTATATAGGTAACCATGTGAACCATTTACTGGCAGAATCCGGAGAGCAGCAATGAATCGCCAGACGCGCCTGTCTTGCACAGGTCAGCCAAATAACAGAACTACATTGATTTGATTTTTATTCAAGGTGTGCAGGTGCATTTTAAATGGCAAAAACGTAGAATTTCCTAATTTCGCGATGGGGGGGGGGGGGGGGGTGTGAAAAGCAGGTTTGAAGAACTAGGAAGTGGCCCAACAGCTGTATCTAACTATATAAACAAAGAAGACTGTCAACAAGGTCTGCTAACAGTGTCTATACGACCTGGACTGTCCAACAGTGTTGTCTGTAATAACCCTGTTGGACAGAGAGCCAGCCAGCCGAACTCTGGAGGTTTGCTGTTGACTTAAACAGAAGGTAGGTGCTGCTTCCAAGTCACAATGTTTGACTCCAGTAAAAGGCGTGTCAAGCAAGGCTTTCTGAAGTCCCTTTTCTTCCCTCCAGCACTTGACACAGCCGCTGGCATCCTTGATTGCTGATGTGCTGGTGATTGTTTTGCATGTATTTATTTTTCCGAGCCCCAGGAATGGATCACGCTGTTGTGCCCCGTGAGTCTTTATTCCCATCCCTGCATTCTCTCTCCCTCTTTTTCTAGCTCTGCTTATTTGATTTTTAAAAGACACCGCTGTCCGCTGCTCAGTATCTCGGGAGCCGTGGCGCCGATCCCTTGTTTAGCTTGACTGTCGGACACGGCTAGCATTGATAAGTCAATTATAAATAATGATTTTTCTTTCAGATCCATTTATAAATCCAGTGTCAAATGACTCGCAGAGAAGTCCTAGAGGAAGACTTCTAGTCGAAACGTTTGTCCTTGAATTCATAGTGTTCTTTTTACTGTTTATAAATTGGGTACTTTAGACTTCTGGATGCTACTGCCACAGTTGTAGATTATCGGTCCAGCCTGGCTGTGTTTGTTTGTGTGGGGACTGCATCCGACATGTTGGTATACATTGTCTGGGGTTGCTGATTCTCCGGTGTAATGGTCTTGGTGTGAAGGCATGCTGCAGTGCAGGATTTGCAGGTTGGTTTGGTCTTGTGGTTTTGGTACGTGGCCAGGAAGTCTTTCATCTCGGTGGTAGAATGAAACAGCCTGGGGGGGGAATGCAAAGAGCTTCAATTGGCATTTTGAATGTTTTTTTTCAGCACTGTGTAACTTTGCAGCTAGACTAGAGTAAAATGCAGCTCACCCTCAAGAACGAGGAAAGAACATTCTGCCCGCCTCGGCTCGCTCGCGTAATGCAAGCGTGATCCGGTAGCACTCAGGGGAGGACAAACAAAACTCCCCCTAGCCAGGTTAGTGGAGGAGATGAAACCTCTGGGAATCCGTGGCTAGATGGACCGCCCTTCCTCCAGGCAGCTAGCTAAAGGTCTTATTGTGGTTACAGAGAGGGTTATACAGTATTGTCTTTCCTGGACGTGTGTTCAGACCGGCAGTCCATGGTGGTGCAGCCGTTCAGAGTCCTGCCCCAGTGTCTTCCACAACAGCAGCTTTCAGCTGATTTCTCTAACACTGTGGAATGCTGCAGCTTTCTGTGTTCGATGATCTAATTTCACAACGCAAGTGAGCATGTGATAGTTTTTGTCTCCTGTCCAGGGCAGGCTTGAGGCAGGAGACTGAACTGCTCCCTCTCTCACCCCCTAGGAGAAAGGGTGCTCCCTCCAGTCCAGGGCAGTCCTGAGACTTGCTCACAGGGGAATGTAAGGAGGCAGAAACAAGCAGTTGTAATTTTTGATCTTGTTTGCTCGACAGCTGTGCAGAGCAGTAATTAGCTGCTGTCGAGTGGTTGTTCGCTCCACCAGCAGCTGTCTGCCCTGCGTTTTCAACTGATACTTCATTCAGCAGCTTCTTTATAAATTCATTGCAGTTTTGTGTTTGTGCTGTACTAGCATGACAACAGTTTCACTGAAATGAACAGGAACCCACACCGCTTTCAATAGTCCTACTGCAGCAAGTATACTGGTTTGCTGTTGCCCATCTCACCAAACAGGCACACTTTGTTTGTAGCATAATCGACACTGGTTATAGTATACATTTACTTCTAATGGACTGTTGGGCCAGGTTAATAAGACTCCCATTGCACAGCAGTTTGATCAATGCCTGGTTTTACCAGCAATGCTTTTTAAGTAGCGCAGAACAACACAGCCCGCCAAGAAGTGGCCTCTGAATTATAAATATGTCTGATTTATTCATTGTTTGCTGTAAAGACCAGCACGCGCTCCCGTCTGTCGTTGAAAGGTTTGCCAGAGTCATCGTCGTTCTCGTTGGAGTTTTAGCAGGAGCACCTGGTACGATGTTTTGAAAACCATCATTCTGTCTCAGATTAAGAGTTGTAAATGAAATACTTCAGTAACTTTGATTTTTTTTAAAAACCTGATGATGAATTATTCCTCATTCAAAAAAAAAAAAACTTAAGGTAGGGTAGAAATTGGACCCTTGTGGACTGTGTGATATAATTGCACCAGCCCTGACGTTGAAACCTTGAATGATCTGTGCTGAATTTGTAATTAACCATCCCAAAGGGTAATAATGAGCCAGTGTGTGACAACTGAAGGGGTGTTGCACAGGGGAGGAGCGAGCGAGTGAGCAAGAGCGCAGTGCTGTGCAGTTCTGTGCAGTGCAGTCAGTCCCCTCTGGTTTAATGAAGGATCAGCTGTCCCAGTTCTGTCTGCGAGTTCAGCTCTACCTGAAAGTGAAGACAGAGCACAGAGTTGCTCTGGATTGGTTCTTTATCAGGGGAGCCGACAATGAACACTTCCTGTTCTATAAGCAATGCCTCTCTGTAATTGCAGGACCTGTGTCTTAGAGACCATGCAGTATTTTCTGTAGTGGAGTCTTTGATACTGAGGCAAAACTGTGCAGCTTGTATCCAGTTTACAGAATATTGATACAAGGGGGTTAGAATCAAGGCACAAGTTACAGGGATCGAAACACGACTCCTATACACAACAGTTTCCCCCGTTCCAGGTTTTAATACAAGCTTGATTAGCCAGTAACAAGCTCAGGTGTGTCTTATTAAACTCTCAGGGAAACCAGGAATGGGTGAAACTGCTATGCAACGGGAGTCCTTTTTCTAGCCCTGAATTTGTGTGTTTTGATATCCTTCGTGTTGACTTGTGATTTCCACTCCTGTGAGTATTGTGGAGGTATTGAATGGCGCAGTTCGAAGTCACTCAGCAACTTTGTAGCAGTTGCAACAGTGAATTGATTCTTGATCGCCGTGGCTTTTATATTGCCAGCCGTCATTAAATATTGATCTGGTGCCATGTTTGGACCCTCACGGATCAGGGTAAGACTCCCATTGCAGAAAGGGTTGATCCATTCCTGCGTAATAAGACTGAGCTGGTTACTAGCACATAATAAAACCTGAAATGGGTAAAACTGTTATGCAATAGGAGTCTTATTTCCGTCCCTGTGTGTCTAATGTATTACTAACGCATGCCTGTTTCCAGTTGTGTTGGAAGGCGGTAGAGAACTATTTTTTGCTTGTTCCGCTGAAGTATTTTGTCAATGCACGTGTTTCTGCTGTGTGTACGAAACGCATGTTTTCAGATGAATCCATTGTTACCGTGTCAATATTTGATTACGAGACTGGTTCCTGCTTGCACCTCTTGTGATTGCATTGACAAGAACCGGGGTTTAAACCAAAGTCTTTTATAGATATAAATAAAAGTCTCTGTATCCCGGCTACCTTTGTGGTTTACCAGCCATGCAAACCTGTGATTTCTTTATTTAAGGTCTCTAAATGGTTATTGTTGATGGTGCATGGCATGCATTTGTTGAGAGTGGTTCAAGCCTATCCTGCCCCTGGGGGTGTTGCAACATTTCTTTGGGATCTTTTGATGCATGAAGCAGATACAAAAGATGCTGAGTGGGTCTTTTATCGAACCCCGCTGTGAGTATGTGAAGGATTTGAATGGTGCACTCAAAGGCCACTCGGGGGACTTTGTAACATTTGCAACAGTTGATTTATTTTGTCAGCTGTCATTTAAATATTGATCAATCACCCTGGTGCCCTGTTTGAATCCTCATGTGTCAGGGATGGGAATAAGACTCCCATTGCAGAACGGGTTGATCCGTTCCTGCGTTTACTAAGAATTTGATAAGACACCTGAGCTTGGTACCGACACACTGTGGATAATCAAGCTGGTAGTAAAACCTGGAGTGGGTGAAACTGCTATGCAATAGGGGTCTCATTTACATCCCTGTTAATTGTTGACATGCTATTAAAATTTAAGTAGGTGTGGTTTTTTTTCAGTATTTGAGAGTGCGTCACTGCTCGATGTTCAGCACCGTGAAAAACAAAATAAACTGAAGATTTTCGAACTTCAGTTCCTTCATACTCGGGCGTTTTTGTCAGTGCTTTTATCTGTGTACAGGCTGATCGTGTTGGTTGATTTCCCTTATGAAGTGCTGCCCCGCTCCCTCCCTCCCTCCCCAGGTGGATTTGCCATCGTGTTCCTCGTGCGAACTCACCAGGGTGTGCGCTGCGCCCTGAAGAGGATGTACGTCAACAACGAGCACGACCTGCAAGTGTGCAAGCAGGAGATTCAGATCATGGTGAGTGTGTGTGTGTGTCTCTCTCTCTCTCTCTCTCTCTTTCTCTCTCTCTGTCTCTCTGTCCCAGCCTTGGCTTCACTCTCGCTCTTCTCCGCAGAGGGACCTTGTGGGCCATCGGAACATCGTGGGCTTCCTGGACTCCAGTGTCACGCCGGTGGGAGCGGGAGACGTGTGGGAGGTGCTCATCGTCATGGACTACTGCCGGGGTGAGCAGGGGCTGCTGGTCTTAGTGGAGTCTGGCATAGATGGAACGAGGTGGAGACTCGCAATTGAACTGACGTCATTCGGTTACACTGTATAATTAATTACAATTGAACAGGTTTGCCAAGGTTCAATTACAATTACACTTTGTAATTGAGATTAATTACGAGTTGCGGAATTGTAATTGACCCCAGCTGTGTTTGAACTAAACTTAAGGAGTGTTTTTTTTTTTTTTTTTTTAAAGGAGTGTTTTGTCAAGGACTGTTTTTTTTTTTTTTTTTTTTGTTAAGCCCATCGGAATTCCTTCAAATCAAAGTTTGTAGTTCGTGAAACCTCCAGAGCTGTTTTAAAAACGGGCCGCTGTTTGTTCCGAATACAGCCCTGGCGTGACGTAGACTCCCCAAGGTGCTGGGTGACGTCTCGAGGGATGATCGTCACTAATGTTTCACACTTGACAGGCCTTTCTAACCAGCTGTACCCATGCAAACCAAGAGGCTGGGAGGGGGGGGGGGGGGGGGGGGGGGTGATTTAATAATATTCAGCGTGCGTCCTTATCAGTTGGCGTGGGTCATGACTCTCTCTCTCTCTCTCTCTCTCTCTCTCTCTCTCTCTCTCAGGTGGTCAGGTTGTAAACCTGATGAACCAGCGTCTCCAGACTGGCTTCACAGAGACAGAGGTGCTGCAGATTTTCTGCGACACGTGTGAGGCAGTGGCGCGGCTCCACCAGTGCAAGACTCCCATTATCCACCGTGACCTCAAGGTACCACCGTCCCGAGTTTAAATTCTCTAACTCTGCGTACCGGCAAAGATCTGAGCAGGTCTCCGTCCAAGCTGAAGTCCTGAGCAGCCCTGACCCAGCTGCTGTTGCTGAGTTTATCTGTCTGAGATCAGATCACAATCCTAGAAAAGGAACGTGGTATGAACCTCGTTTTCCATGCTCCCCTCAACCTGGGCTGAACGTAGAATCCATGTCTGGCGTGAGCAGGGCATGCTGGGGAAAAATCTGCCAACCTCCGTCTGCGTGGAAACTCCGTCTTTTCCCTCGACTAGACTGTCGATGGTGGTTCAGGAGGAATGCTCGGGTTGGCGGTCTGTCTGTGCTCATGTGAACGAGGCAGTGGTACTGACCAGGACGGCCCTAATCTGGTCTCTCTCTGTTTTTTATTTTGTGTTTTTTCTTCAGGTAGAAAACATCCTGCTCCATGACCGGGGTCATTACGTTCTGTGCGATTTCGGCAGCGCCACCAATAAATACCAGAACCCACAGAGTGAGGGGGTGACGGTGGTGGAGGACGAGATCAAGAAGTGAGTCCCGTCTCATAAACCCCATCGCATGCACTGAGCATTGATTAAAGAGCAGGCAGCTTCAAATGACGTGTTCTTGGTGTTTTTTTAATATTTGCTATCATCATTATTACTATGTTCAGGAGCTAGTTGCCTACCTTCGATCTACGTAGCACAGGCTGAATCAAGTGTTTTTCTAGAAGTAACGGGATGGAAATTGCTTTGTCAAACATGTGCAACTTGTCACCAGCAACACATGCAGTTACACAACTGTTGCTAATAAATTTGTGCATGTGTTTCACAGGTTGTACATGTGTTTGCTCAATAGTCGTGTAAAAGGAATTGATTTAAAAGGGAGTGGAATTTGGAATTGGGAGTGGTTTTAAAAAGGATGGGGGGGTCCCAGGTCATGTCGCTGCTCCCCCTTGGTTCAGCTGCTGGGGTTTAGTGTGTTCCTCCCCAGAGTCACGGTCTCCCTCTCTGTGTGTGTCAGGTACACCACCCTGTCTTACCGCGCTCCCGAGATGGTGAACCTGTACAGCGGGCACATCATCACTACCAAGGCAGATATCTGGGTAGGTGTCCCATTGTGTGTGTGTGTTTTTTAATAATATTTCACATTTAGATTTTCTTTTATAACTGTTGTCTGAAACGGCACTATCCACAGGATGAAGAATTTTCTGGATATTTTAATCAGATTGCATGCCAAACATTACAACTGTTGTACTGCACAGTATGCAGCATTTAGCAGCTGTTTTAAGGGTTTTGTTTTGAAAAGTGCAAAATGAATGACAAGCTAAGAGACAGTGAAAGAGTGTTACAGAACCTACAAGGAACTCATTGCTTTACCTTTGATGCATCCTGTGTTGTTTGTCAGAGTTTTATATTTAAAGTAAGTTTGAACGCTGGGAGCACAGAGGCCAGTGCATGGCTCCCAGGCCAAGGCGAGAGCAGGATTGGAAGCTGTGAACTCCTGATTGGATGACTTGCCCTGCACTTCACGCAGTGACTTCCTACCCCTGCAGGCTGTCTCTCCCTGTCTCTGTCTCTCACCCTGCCTCTCTGTTCCAGGCGATGGGCTGCCTTCTCTACAAGCTCTGCTTCTTCACCCTGCCCTTCGGGGAAAGCCAGGTGGCCATCTGTGACGGCAGCTTCACCATCCCCGACAACTCTCGCTACTCCCCTGACATGCACTGTCTCATCCGTACGTACTGCGCAGGCTGGGGTGCAGCCAGCGCTCTGTTACAGTTACAATCACAGCAGGACTGTCTGCTGAACTTGCAATTACAATGCTAGTTTGTGCAATCACAGTTCCAATTATGCTGCAGTAATTGGCCATAATTACAATTGTACTAAAGCAACATAACGGCACACACTAGCATGTTTACTGTGTTTATACATAATAACCAAGCAGTATCTAGTATAGAACTTCTACTACTTTCAAACAAATGGGGTCACCAGAAGTGGTTTAAAATACAGAAGTGGTCGAATGACAAATGTGTAATTGAACTTATCTATCAGTTAGATGATATAATTACTATTGTGTGTGTGTGTGTGTGTGTGTGTGTGTGTGCGCGTGCCTGTAAGACTCCTGTCTATCTACAGCAGTAATGTTACAACAGTCTAAATTTTGAGTCATGCTACAGTGAGTCACTGCTAAAATGTAGCCACGTTTGCGATCACTGTGGAAATCCTTCCTACAAAAAAATTCATAGCGTTTTTTTTTTTAAATAGTAATGAAAATTGAGGTCACAACAGAATCCACAGAAACAGATCAAATATGTTACTATGTTTTGTTTTGGATTTAATCACTTGCAATATGATCCTTGCTGTTCGATGGCTGCCTCTAATCAAGTCGAGTGTACTTTCTCTTGCACGCTTTGTATGATGATAATAACGCTAATCATTTTACTGATAATAACAGTATGGAAAGCACCAATCACCTGCATGTATGGGTAAGAGCAATTTAGCTGAATATGACTTGCAGGGAGCAATCTCTATCAGATAGCAATTGCTCTGTCTCTCCCTCCTTCTCACTCTCTCCTCCCTCCTTCCCCCTCTCCTTCCCTCCTCCCTTCCCCTTCCCCCTCTCACGCCATCCCTCCCCCGTTCCCCCTCTTTCCTCTCCTCAGGTTACATGCTGGAGCCTGACCCTGACCAGCGCCCTGATATCTACCAGGTCTCCTACTTTGCCTTCAAGCTGGCCAGGAAGGAATGCTCAGTGCAAAATGCGCAGGTTGGTGTGTGTTCTTGTTGTGTAGCCAACATTGGTGTGTAGTGTTGTCTTTCTTAATTGTCGTTTTAAAAAGTGCGTTGAAATGCTACTGATGTTGCGTTCTTCGAGAGAGTGATGAAATGGGATCTGATTTGCCTGACAGAATCTAACTTACTGTCTCACTGTTGTATAAGAGTAAGTTCTTTGCTTTGAGACCTAATGAGATACCTACTGCAGCGATGGAAATAAGACTCCCATTGCATAGCAGTTGGATCCATTCCTTGTTTTACTCAGAGTTTAATAAGACACGCCTGACCTTGTTACCTACACACTGTCTAATCAAGCCTGTGGTAAAACCTGGAGTAGATGGATGAGACTGCTATGCAGTAGGAGTCTTCCCTCTCCCCCTGCTACTGTACACATTCCTGTTCATGGACTCCCTCCGTTCCTTTGTCAGAACTCTCCAATCCCGGCCAAGCTTCCTGAACCGATCCGAGCCAGCGAGGCTGTAGCCAAGAAGAGCCAGACCAAAGCCAGGTGAGAGGAGGGGGGGACGACTGGAGCGGACCACTTGCTGTATATAGGGGAGCCAGAAGGCAATGCAGATCACAATATGTGCAGCGGTCCCAACGGGGCTCCTTTGTATATGACGTGTGATGAGAAATACTAAAAGTAACTTCAGTTCAACAGCCAGAGTTTCAACTGGAAGTCTGTATTAATGTGGAGTCCTTTCATACCAATAGCAATGCACTACAGTGCAATGTAATAACATGCAATGCAGTAGTTCTTTTGAGATGAAAGTGAAGCCATGCCAGTATGTTAGCAAGCTACCTATAACTTCTCCTGCCCAGGCTGACTGACCCCATCCCCACCACCGAGACCTCCATTGCCCCCCGGCAGCGCCCCAAAGCTGGGCAGACTCAGCCAAACGCAGTCGGCATCCTGCCCATCCAGCCAGCCCTCACCCCTCGCAAGAGAGCCAACGCGCCCCTGGTGCCCGCCCAGCAACAAGGTGAGCGCCCCACAATCCACAGCCACGGAGAGCCGTGGACAGCGCGATGTACAAGCGAGGGAGAGCTTTAACGAGACTTCTACACAGCCCATGCAGGAAAGACTGCAGCAGTGTAGAGTGGCAGCCTGGTGACGGGTGGGTTTTGACTACTGCAGTGTGAAACTGCTGTTGTGTAAAACGTTTTAATGGTGCAATCTTTTTTTTTTTTTTTTTTTTTTTTTTTTTTTTCAAAGGGACTGAGCTAAAATTAAGTAGAGACGAATATTATTCATAGACAACCTTCATTAACAACACAGAGTACACGTTGATGTACTAAATATGCCTGCTTTTCTGTGTAATTCGGAATATTAAATGGGATTGTACAAGTGATAGATGCGAGTGATACTCACTGGAGTGTGACTATAACCAAATCGGGTGCTTCTCTCCAGCGACTCCCAGTGTATTCTGTTGATTAATAAGCAGAGGGAGTGCGACATTAGCAGGCTGGACTGCAGCTGATAAAGGCAGTTTCGAATGAAGACACCTGGAAAGAAACCATTAGAGCCTTAGCTGAGCAAGGGCTTTTACAAGCCATCCTACCTTCTCTGGTTTTTTAATTTTTTTTTTTTTTTTTTTTTTACAGGTGTTACTCTGGCCGGCGCCCAGCCCTCCCCTGCCCCGGCTGTCCAATCGCAGAAGGCTCAAGCTCCCCAGGCTCCCACCCCCAAGCAGCAAGCCATGCCCACACAGGCTCCTCCCACCCAGCTGCAAACCACGCCCTCTCAGTCTCCGGCCCCTCCCGCTCACCCCCAAGCCATGCCCCAGCACCAGCAGCTCTTCCTGAAGCAGCAACAGCAGGCTGTTCAGACACAGCAGGTGGGTCACTTTACCTGGCAGGGAGAGAGAGATTAAACACAACCAGTTTTGAGTTCACTTTAATTCATAAATTAAGTTGATGTTAGGGGTTAAGCACCGCCCTTAACCCCACCCCCTTTTGGTCCACTTCAGTGAAGGAAGACTCCTATTGCATAGCAGTTTCGCTATGAGCTTGATTAGCCACAGTGTGTAGGCAACAAGCTTAGGCATCCTTAGACTCAAACCAGAAATGGATCAAACTGCTATGCAATGGGAGTCTTATTTACATTACTTGACGGTGACCCTGCTGCTAAACATTTAGCTGTTCACCAAACATTAGAGATGTCTTGCTGTAGCAATGTTTTGCAGCCGTGCTAATGACAATTTCCACTACTTTGTGAATTTGGCACAATCGGGAATTGTCCAGTTGTGCACAGTGGGGTGTAGATTACTGCAGTATACATGTGGTAGGTGTGTGTTGTAAACTCGCATGCGTGGTGGATGGCGTGCATTTCTTTATCGTGGCTCTAGTGTGTCCTCGTGCCTCCGCGGTTTCAGACCTGTCCCTGCAGTCTGAGTCGCGTGGCACCAGTGGCTGCTCATGTCATCCCTTCGATCCTCTTCATTGTCAGCAGTGCTCCACAAACCCATTATTGGGGATGGATCGCTCCTCATAAATCAGGTGCTAACGATACAGATGAGGGTCGACCAGGGTGATTTATCACTCCAAGAAACTGCTGCTTGGAAATGTGTGGATTCAGGTATGGAAATAAGAGCCCTGTTGCATAGCAGTGTCGCCCATTCCAGGTTTTAATATCTGCTTGGTTATCCACGGTGTATAGGTAACCAGCTCAGGTGTGTCTTATTAGATTCCTAGGGAAACCAGCAATGGTTCAAACTGCTGTGCAACGGGAGTCTTCTTTCCATCCCTCAATCCACGCATTTCTAAGCCACAGTTTCTTAGCGTGATAATCTGTCTATCATCTGTACAGCTATGGGCACAAGTTTTGCATAGCCTAGAATTTTGCATATTGGGTTTCAATTTGTCAGTTGTTTGTGAAGTATGTGGGGAAAACCTACAAAGTGGTATGTCCAGCGTAACATTATTCAGCAGGTTTCATTTGACTTTATAAAGCCAGATGTGGTAATTCTATAGGGGGATGCAAAACCTTTGGCTGTATACAAGCACGGCCATTTGAATACTGTGGGGGGGGAAATGTAGCACTAAAGAGAGTGCCTGATCCATCACTGGAGAAGTGTTTGAAGTCACGGATGAGTGCGAAATTCATGATTTGAGCCGCGTCAGCCCTGCTGTAGAATGCAAAGCATAAATGCAGAGAACTGTCCTCTGTGGTTACTGTCCCTGCTGTGTTGTCTCCTACACTGCCCCCTCCTCTGTGGTTACTGTATCTATAATATACTGATATTGTTCCCAGCACTGCTAGCTACATAGCGTTTCTATTTTTGTGTTCTTGCATGTAATTCATTCGTTTCTGTTCTTGCTGTTGCTGCTGTCTCCTGTGCGACTTGCCCGCTTTCTTTTCCAGTGTAATGCGCTGTGTTTATTGATGTCTCATTGCTTTTGCTCAATGATTTCATTAAGAATAAACCCCAGTTCTTTTCTCTCTAATGGCTTGAAATTCTCACAAGCCCTGGACCTGTGATTTCAATTTAGTATGTTATTGAAGTGATCAGGGGCCAGGAGTTTGGTGTCGAATACATTGCTCCTCCTTTTTATACAGTAGCTTCATGAACAACACCTATTAGTAAAGGCACAGACTCGAGCATGACTTATTCACGCTGTGAGGAGAATTTACCAGGGGGGCTGATGAAACTCCTGGCACCTACCTGGTTATTTCATTGATATAGCTGAGCAACCCAGGACTGGGTGCAGGCCTAGCGCAAGTGTCAAGTCCTGCTTTAAAAGTGCCGCAAGACCTCTGAGAGGGGATCGGTGATCGCATGTTTTTGTTGCATGTCTCGCCCTGAACGCAGCAGTACCAAGTCCTGCAGCAGGCGGCAGCCCAGCAGCAAATGATGCAGCAGCAGATGATGCAGAACTTCTACCTGCAACAGCAGCAGCAGCAGCAGCAGGCACAACAAATGGCGCAGCAGGCAGCCATGCAGCAGAAGGCTGCAGCAGTGGTGCAGCAGCCTCCTCAACAGCAAGCACCACCCGCGCAGCTCCCCATGCAGCAGCAGCCACCTCAAGCTGTCATGCAGCACAAGCAGCCCTCCCCATCGCAGCAAACGCAGCCCGCTGCAGTGCCAGAGGAGACGGTAAAGCTACCTTTTGTAGTAGATCTGATCTCGTGTTGTACTTTGAATTCAGCATCGGTCACCCTGCACAGGTTTGACGGTACTCGAGTTTTGTCCCAAGAGAAAATCACAGACCTGCTTTCAGGCGTTCGCTGTCCTTCTGAAGTGTGTCAGACACGTGCTGTCTCGGATCAGCGATCCATGAGCTGCCTGCCAAGGTGAATCGCTGTCAGCTGAGCAGTGCTGAGACCATGATTTCAAAGAAAAAAAATGCTTTTAGATTTTGTAATCCTGTTTCGCGAACGAAAGCATGGCTGGACTGTCTCGGAGTTCTTGTTTCTGTTTGCAGCGTGTTCCCAAGGTGGGTTCATTCTGGCTTTGTGTGCTCCCCAGGTGTTGTCCCAAGGCAGGGCTCGTCCGGTGCAGAAAGTGGGGTCCCTCACCCCCCCATCCTCCCCCAAGACCCAGCGTGGGGGTCACCGCCGCATCGTGAGCGATGTCACACACAGCGCGGTGTTCGGCGTGCCGGTCAGCAAGTCCACACAGCTGCTGCAGGCTGCTGCGGCCGAGGCCGGACTCAACAAGTCCAAGTAAGACTCTGGACACTGCAGGGCTGCGGACAGGAGCCGGGACAGACCACTGTATGAATTGCAACAGTCCAAAAAAATCATGTCATCTGTTTTTCTTTTTCAGTAGAAGACCCTGAAATAGTGTCTTTTTTTTTTTTTATAGTCTTTCTGCAGAGTATTTTCATGCTGAAAGGTGATTTTATGACTCTCTCTCTCTCTCTCTCTCTGTGTGTCTCTTGTGTGTTTTCAGGTCTGCCAGCACCACTCCCTCTGGCTCTCCCCACTCCTCCCAGCAGAGTGTGTACCAGCCCCCTCCAGCCGCAGACCTCCCCTCCGCGCTGAGCACCCCCCCTGAAGCCTTGTCCTGGAACCCTTTCGGCAACGACAACTTCTCCAAACTCACCGCGGAGGAGCTTCTCAACAAAGACTTTGGCAAGCTTGCCGACAGTAAGGAGCTCCTTGTAGATGCTTTGAAGAACCGACATGAAGTGCTGTATTTACTATATAGTTCCTTTCAGCTGAAATGGAACTACAGCTGCTTTGATCCTGATTTTAACCCTTTGCGGTCCCTTTATTCAGCGCCTGTCACACATGCTGTTTATTTTACACCCCCGCTGTTTTAAGTATTTTTATTCATAGCATAACAGGTTTAAAAGGCACTGCATATCAACAGGACACTCAGTACTGCATTTCCAGCCCCTCCCCACCCCTTGTTCGCTGTATTTATTACATATCTCTTCATAGTCGTGCATACTGATAAATCCTCTCCTGATCACTCGTTTTATCACCAAACTCCTCAATAATGTGATCCAAGTCATTATTTTACTACTATAACATCTCCAAAAGCTCTGCAAATGTCCGTGATATTCTTTGAGCGCTGGATGCGGAAGCAGCTATCTTGTTTGTTTATGTCTGTGTTATCTCTGTGGTGAAGGGACTGTGTCTCTTGCTCAGATCCGCCTTTTATTTATTTTTTGGCTTCTGTCAGCCTCACTCGGCCATTAAAAGCTTTTCTGACGCAAAGGGTTAATTTAGAAAGGCGCACCTGAGCTTGTTACCTGTGCACTGTGGCTAATCAAGCTCTTGGTAAAACCTGGAATGGGTGAATCCGCTATGCAATAGGAGTTTTTATTTCCAGCCCTGGACAGTTAATCAGTTTCTTTCGTATTCAGCAGGCAAGGCTGTGGAGAGGCTCAACACCTCCACAGAGAATCTGATCCCAGGCTTGCAGCCAGCCCCCACCCCTCCTGCAAACAACTTCGGGGCAAAGCCCTTCTCTCCCGGGGCAGGTAGGTACCCGCTGCCGAGGCCTTGTCAATGGGGCCTGTTCTCAGCGTTCATTTAAAGAACAACTTGGAAGCTTTATTTTAGACCTCCCGCCCTCACAGATAAGAGTGTGTGTTACACAGCTGTGTGTGGGTGTTGGTAACGCTGATCCAGTAGTTGGCTGGAATGCTTCACTGCTTGCTGTGTTTTTGGACCGGTTTCACGCAAATAGATGTGGGGTTCGGTAAACTTTTGAAAGTGTTGCTGGAAGTGATCGACACAGCCGGGTTGCGCCTGTGTGTTTTGCTTTCTTCTTGTTTCTGTCTCGGTGCAAAAAATTACTTTGGCATAGAGAAAGCTTGTTAAGTGCTTTTTGGAACGCTGTGTTGTAAATTGCCAAATACTGTATTACAATGCTTTGTGTTTGTGTCTGATTTATATATAGACACACACACGGAGTTGTGGTGTTCTAGACACATTGTTACATTGCTACATTGTTAATTTGTAATGCCCCTGATATTAATAAAGCAGCTACAATGTAGGTGTGCACTGTTTCCCTTTGCATGATACCTCACGAAGTCTGCTGCTTGAATCGGTATGAACAGGGTAATTTCTGCCACCGCGTGCATTTCAAAACGAGTTTGTTCAGATATTTGAGTATTTGCGTTAACTTGCATTGCATTAGTTAAACAAACAAAAAAAACAATTTCTATATATATGTGTATATATTGTATTTTTTAAGTCATTTTGCTTCTTTCTGTCTGTCTGTGGGTCTGTCTGTCTTCTCTCTCTGTCTGCTAAGGGGAGCGATCTGCTGATATTCTTGGTTTGGATTCCAGCCCTCCCCCTTCCCTGCTGTGTGTTCCAGACCCCTTCAACCCTCTCCCACTCTCTGACACTCCAGGTAATGCAATGCTTTAGTACTGGGGGATCCTGCTCTCTGACACTCCAGGTAATGCAATGCTTTAGTACTGGGGGATCCTGCTCTCTGACACTCCAGGTAATGCAATGCTTTAGTACTGGGGGGAGTCCTGCTCTCTAACACTCCAGGTAATGCAATGGGGGGGGAGGAAGAGTGTGAGAGTGCTTTGGTTTATTGTTAAGATTGATTCATGTCCAGACAGCACTTAAGAATTTAACATGGTTCCTTTGTTTGATTCCAATATTCAAGAGTTATCTTCAAGAACACAGAGAGGACTTGGAGCATGTCTTGGTGTCTTTTATATGCCTTCAACAAGCTGTCGGCTAGAAGCTTTGCTTGTTGCCAGCTGGTTATCAATGTCCTAGCAGTGTTCAAACAGCAGCGCGGTTCTTTCATAAACCCTCTACTCTACATTCTTAATGTAGCTGTTTGTTTTTTGCTACACAGACAGAATTTCCTAAAGACAGCTTCCGTCTGCTGAATTCATTTTCCGTCAGTAATACGAAGCCTTGCTTCGTTAATCTCAAGCCCTACAGCACCTAAAGTAATCGCGACAATTTACATCTGCAGAAACTACTGTTATCACGTGACCCCTGTAAGATAATCGGAGCTGTAGAAAACGGATAGAAACGCCTTCACCGATTTCACTTCGGAACAGCCGTACAGACCAAAACCAGCAGGTCACAATGAATGAAGTTGGTGAGGGTTAGGAAACGCGTGTGTTCGGGTTCAAGCACCTGCTGAAATGCAATGAGAAACGAGCAGATTTTTCTGCAGGTTTAACGACAGGAACAGGAGAATCCATTAAAAAGTTACTGATTGACAAAGCTAGACATTTTAGAGCTGCAATTCCGTTGGAATCTGTTGTGACCTGTGACCTTTTCTCCCCCAGCGACGGGGTCGAGCAGAGCGACGGGAACAGGAGTGTCCACTTCCTCCTCTGAAAGTTGCCCCCCCCCCTCAGCCCCACCTGTGCCCCCCTCCCTGTGCCCTACCGCCCCAGTGCCCCCTGTGGACTGTAAGTATCAGGACAGAATAGCTCACTGTCCCCACTGACACGCATGGACTGCTGTAAAGGGCTCTAGCCTTGATTACTAACAGCGATGCCAATGTTCAGTCTTTTGGCATGTATGCGTTTCCCTGGATACTGTGATATATGAAGGCACCGTATACCACACTAATCTCTAACAGAGAGCTGCTCCGATTTTCAAGAAACGTGGTAAGAACGTTCAATTTCTTAGAATATCCAGACAAATAATCCAGTAATTGGTTAGCACTAATAAGGACATTTTTTGATCTCCAGTATTAAGAAGCATGTACTTTGATGTCAGTAGCGCTGCTCTCATTTAGTATCTCTGTGAATCTTGCAACAAGCAGTCGATTCACTGAGGCTGTGTTTCTTTTATGTAGATTTTGCGCGCAGAGTCTAATCCCACAGGAGGGAGAAGGGAGCACTGATGCGAAGAGCTCCCAGTGTGCTTGTTCAGTGACGGTTGAGCTGTGCAAAGCCCTGCTGAAGCCTTTGTGCTCCTGTTAACCTGCTGTGTGCATGGAACAGTTGCACTTTAGTGCCACCTGCTGGATTGAAAAAAAACCGCACTGCCACTTCTAATGCCTTACTTTCATGAGTTAGGGAAAACAATCTTCCTTTTTAAATAAGTTGCACTGTTTCGATTCTGGATTTAACATGAAAGCAAGGCTTTGTGAAGTTACTAACTGCTGCTGGCTTGGCTTTGTCCTTCTTTATTTTACCTTTTTTTTTCTGCTGTCTTTCTTTCTCTCTCTCTCGCTGACCTCTCAGAAAAGCTGATTGAGGGACTCAAATCCCCCGAGCCTCCCTTGCTGCTCCCTGAGCTTTTGCCTCTGGCTGACCCCTTCGGCAGCTCCACAGAGGGCTCCTACAACGGTAACCTGTCTGTCTGTCTGTCTCTGCCTGACCGTGCTTTACATCAAATCACCTGCAGTAGTCCAGGATTCGTGAAACCAGCCCCTAGTGTTCACAGAGGTTAAGGGATAGTGTAGTTGGCTGCACTGCTGCATGCTCAGATCGAATGATCCAGATAGTGTTTCCTCGTGATGTTTCTGCCTGAATTGTGCAGTAAGAGAAGTATTGAGAGCAGAGACTCCGTTAATGGTTCTTGCACGATTTGAGCACAATGCATGCACACACAGTTAGAAACTCTAGCCCTGCACCCAGTCCTGGGTTACAGAACTCCCCTCAAATAAGTATACTGCATATACAGTTTTCAGCAACGACGATGCCTGCAAATAAGTTCTAGTTGCTGCTTTGTCTATTGCCGGGAAGCACTTGCTTTTTCATGAGATGAGAAATGGCCAATCACTGATCCAGTGGCTTCATCAGAAACCTTTGTCAGCTTGACTTGGGGGTTTGATGTTATCGACCTGTTGCACTGTATCTGTCCAGGATAAGCAGCAGCTGTGATTCACATCACTCCTAACGTTAGTCAGGTCTGGTCTTCAAGGACTCCAATGATTCAACATCAACTACAGGGCTAGGTGACCCACTCCCTGTGTCAAATAGTGTCTCCTGCCTGGTCCCAAGTCTGTCTCTGTTTCCTACGGTGTTCTCTGGTCCTGGTTTCTGTGATCATGCTAGGGTTTGTCAGCTCCTGTTTAAGATTGTGAAGACTTCAGTCAAGCCCACTCCTCAATTCTTCTGCTTTATCCTTGGCTCCCTCTCTTGCAGGTAAAGTGGATGCCGTTGTGGACTCTCTGATTCCTGGTCTGGAAGCTCCCCAGGCTCAGAGGCTCCTCTCCCAGACTGACTCGCTGTCCTCCCCCCTCACAGGTGTGTCCCGGGGTAGCTATCGGTGGGGGGGGAGGTTCACTAGGTCCTGTTTTCCCGGCAGTGTTTTTCAAGAAAAATCTCAGGGATGGGGAATGGAGTATCATGAGGAAGTGAAATTGATACCTCAGAGTTGTCTGGATAATATTCTGTCTGGCTGCTGTGAAGGAATGTGGTGAGGGAATCGCGAGAGTATTGGGGAGTAGATATTGCGATAGGGCAGGGGGAGTATTTCTCTTGCAAACTGTAAATGTTGTGTATGTAAGATTTCAGTAACTGTGTTTCTGTGTTTGACTTTGCGTGTGTTTAAAACCTCAGCACTTTCATTCGCTGTGTTCATCTGACACTATCTGAACCCGCTTGTTTTGAATATGAGCGTGTTTATGTTGTGATTGGTATTACTGTGAATTGTTTTGCCCTGTACATAGCGCCCCCCTTCAGGCTGGATGTCGTAATAGCGGATACAGAATTCCAGCGCTGCAATGCTATTAAAACTCAGTGAGAATTAAAATGCATTCCTTTTGCGTATGAGATACTCCTTCGAGTCTTACAACAAAGCCCATTTTGAAGAGCGTGGCCCTCATTTGTTCTGTGTGTGAGCGATCGAGACCAACAACATTGCTGTCCTTTGAAAGCTGTTTCATTGGCTGGGAGATAATCGGCAGCCCTTGAGCAGAGGGTTCGATTTGTGGGTGAATAAAGGGGTGAGGAGCCTCCATTGCTGCAGACTTCCTCCAAGCTTCAAGTTCTGCTTGGGTTTAATTTTATTTCTCCCCCCCTTCTCCCTTTTCCCTTCTTTTCTCCTGAACTCCCCCCCCCCCCCCCCCCCCCCCCCCCACCACCCCCCCCCCCCCCCCAGACACTCTGACTGGGGAGGACTCTCTGCTGGGCTGCTCTCTGCTCCCTCACCCCCCAGTTGCTCCCTCCACTGTCCCTGGCTCTAGCACCCCTGCCCCTGTCCCTTCCCAAGCCCCAGGCACCAGCTCTGGCCTTGGCCTCGGCCTGGATGAATTTGCATCTGTGTCTCTCTCTGCTTCGCTGCAGTCTGGTAAGATATTCTCATTCTCTCTCTGTCTGTCTGTCTCTGTCTCTCTCCTCTCTCTCTCTCTCTCTGTTATTAAGAGTTCTGTTTATTGTGTTTTAATGCAGTTTTAGAGCCCAATTTCTACTCCCGTCCAGAGTGGTGTTTTTAAAGATTATGCTTCAACCTGAAATAGTAAAATAAAGTCCAAAAAAGTGATGTACCAGTGTGTCAGATTGATGGATCTGTTCTTTACCAGCGATCAAGATCCGCCTTTTAGTGGGTAGGCACTGTTAAACTGCTATTTAAAAAATAAAAAACAATTGAAAATATTTATCAGAAAAAGACAAGGCAGTTTGTCATTTTTTCAAGGTGTGGAGCTCTGAAGATGTCTGTCTCTGCTTGCCTGTCACCCTGCACATGGTATACACCAAAATCTTCTCCAGACTTTTTTCATAAACTCCTAGTCTCCCGGAGAGCATTCAGACTGCATTGGGTATAATCCCATCAACCTGTTGATTTTCTACAAGCGTTGCCAATATTCACAATATTGCCAGGACACTTTGTATATGTGCACTTTGTTTTAAACGAGAGGATAGTAAAACGGATGATCTTGCCGTGGGGGTGACAATACACCCTGAAGGGACGTTACAGTTTGCACTCTGGTATCCACCTAAGCTTTATTTTCTTGTTTATGTAACCTGATCAGTTTCCTAGCCTCTTAACTGCCCACTTTCTGTTCCACTGCACTAACCCCCCCGCCTTCCCCTTGTGTGTGTCTCTCTCTCTCTCTCTCTCTCTCTCTCTCTCATATATCTGTCCCTTCTGGCTGCAGACTCCACAAACCTGATTTCAGGGTTTGCTCCTCTTCCTGAAAGCTCTGAGAAAGTGAAGGAAGATGAGTTTGATCCCATCCCAGTGCTCATCTCTAAAAATTCCTCCCAAGGTAAGGCCCAGGACCCCTTATCCCCAACCCCCCCCCCCCCCCCCCCCCCCCCCCCCGAGAGAGAGTGGGAGTGCTCTCGGCAGCCGTGCCCCACGTCGGTGATCCTCTGCTAAAGGGCTCTGATAAAGCGCCTGTCCGATCAAACGGAGAAGTAAGACACAGATTTTGAAAAGTGGGATTTTTTGAAATAGTAAAACGAGGCAGTTTGTCTTTTGTCAAAAGTATTATGGTGCTGGTATCCGGCAACTTGATACATTTCAAAACGGGAAATAATTCTGAACGTTTATTCGATCTACAACAGTACCTGCATTTGTGTTCTATCTGTTTGTCGATTTTTTTACAGTTGTGTGTTTTTTTTTTTTTAAATATTTGCATGTTATTTTGGGCAGTCATTCTTTACGTACCCCTTAGAGAAGCAGAGAACCACCCGTATCCAGTAATCCGATCAGAACTGCCGCCCCTCCAAAAACACACTTGAGCCTGTTTAGTTAAGCAAGAGTACAACTCAGTGAATCATAGTATCTGTTTTAAGAATCTCTGCAACTCCTCTCCAGCCTTATTCCTGCTTGCCCATTCTAGATTTAGTTTCTTGCGAGTGAAACTGGTGTTTTGGTAGTTTCTTTGTTAAAACAGCAATCACACCCTGTCCTGGGTGTCTGTTTACTTCTGACAGTGTCTCTGTGTAAGAATTAATCATTTTGCCTGTTTTTTTTTTTTTTTTTAGCATCAGTTTCTGTTTTTCGCTATATATCAAAACTGCTGCCTGGTCTCTCCCTCTCCCTCCCTCCCTCTCTCGCTTGCTTCAGTTCTTTCTGCCAGTCATGTCTGTCTTAACTGTGGGATTGTTTTCAAAGCTTGGTAATTTTACGTAAATGTTTCCGAACCTATGAAACCGCAAAGCAGTCTACCTCTGCCAGGCTGAAGGCTATGCTCACCTTTTGTACCTGAAGCTCTCTTCGGTGTTTTTTTTTTTCCGGCTTGCGTGTGTCTGCTTTCACAGAGTCGATACATCGCCACCTAGTGACCAAAGACAGACTTGCAGCAAAAGGAGACGCGGTTTTCCAGATTCTGTGCCGCCCGCTACCGTACTCAAGTCCAAGGCTTGTGGTGATGCTTTGTGGGCAGATTTCAGAATCTGGTCCAGAAACTATTAAAGCGGTCTTTAAGAGCTTCCTGAGATTCTTCTTCAGTTGAACTTACACCAAGGTGCTTTTAATTGGACCAACATGGAAGTTGAAAACGCCCAAGCTTTCGATACCACCCTCTGTTGGGTGGATTGGAGAAGAAATCGGGCCGCTCCTGGTGGTCTGAAGCCTTTTGTTCCACCCCTACCCTAAATTCCAAGTTTTAATTTTTCTTTGGGTTGCTGCTGTCCACAGAAACCAGTTGCTGGTAATTGGGTGAGGGTCGCTGGTGTCCATGGGGCTGATTTGCCATACAAAGTGAAACAAGTGGAGAAGCAGCTGCTTGGGTTTGTGATGATCCCTGCTTTTCTTGGACTTTGCGGAGAACAGCGCTCCACACAAATTCAAGCAACCGCTTCTTCAGCACAACTCTTAATCGGTTCATGTAACGATGCTTTTAAAAGCTGGAGCGTTCCGCACTTCGACGACCTGATTGCTGATTCGGCGCATCGGATTTAAAAAAAAAAAAAAAAAAAAAATCTGATGTTTCTCTAAATCTGCTTACCAAGTTTTGAAAACGTGCCCCCCACCCCATCACACTCTGCCCTGTTCTCACACCCTGCTGCTCTCTCGCACGTGCAGGTGGTCATTCGCGCACCAGCAGTGGCAGCTCGGAGTCCAGCCTGCCAACCCTGGCGTGCTCTCTGCTCCTTGTGGACCAGCTGATTGACCTGTAAGGTCTCTCCTCCTCATCATCATCCCTGCGGAGTCTGCTCTTCTTCTTCTTCTTCTTCGAGACGTAGTAGTCGGGCAGTCCCCTCAGAGACGAGAAGAAGAGACAGAAAAAGAGCCCGTCCCCCCACCCCCCCACACCCCCCCACCCCCCCTGCTGACTCTCCGCATGGCCTGCACACAGATCCCTTTGTCTCAGCACCAGGAACGGTTGACTGGTTTGCTGAAATGATCAGGAGCGCAACGGCAATCCGAGCGGCTAAAGAAGGATCGCTGTGATTCACTCCCCGCCCCCCTCTCGCCAAGGATAATAAATTCACCGACAAGCGTTTCCACTAGACTACTTGTAGAGACGCTTGCCGTTGAATTCGTCATGGGAGCTGCTGATTCCTCAATACTCCTGGTCATTTCAATGGTATCATTTAGGGGAGTTGTGAAATCCAGTACTAGTTTCTAACTCTGGTCTCTCTTGGAGTCTGTTGGGTCCTCACACTCACCTGATCCATCCATGCACCTTGTCTGCCCCTCCTTTAACTGCAGTGAGCCTGATTTAGCCTTGACTGAACACAAGTGGAGTTCTGCACTGACTTTGGGGAGCCCGGGGAGGGGGCTAGAGACCAATCTGTAGAAATCTCATTAAGTTCTGTTGATATCTTACTCCTAAATCTGTGTTGTTCCCAATTGCCTGTTCTGTTGTCGTGGCTTCTCTGTCTGTCAGTCCTGCTGTTTTTGCCTTTATGGTAATCTTCTAGGGCAGTGGCCCTTCGGCCCAGCTTGTGGTCAGGTGATCGTCCGCAGGTTTCTGATTTGGTCTGTTTTAAATAATCTGTTTCCATTGGCTAGCCGACACTCTGAGACAAGCCAGTAAGAGTCGAGTAAGCAAATGTATTGGCCAGAGCATTTAGTTTGATGCAAGTTTTGTTTCACCGGTGAAGGCATTTTCCAAAGCATTTGTCTACTTCAGTTTTGTAGTTATTGGAAGAACTGGTCAAAACGTAGCAAGTTACAATAGCTGCTCAATGGAAAAGCATTGCCCTACAATTGTCAAGGCTTGGTGTTTCCTGATCTGGTGGGACTACATTACCCACATTCCCCCACTAGTCCTTACCATTCCAACAATACCCACATTCCATATCTCACATTACCCACAATCCTCTCTGCCCATTCCACCATATACATTTTCCTTCTCTCTCTCTCTCTCTCTCTCTCTCTCTCTCTCTACAAATAGCCAGTGCATCATTCTCCTGTTTCATTCTGTGTTTCTAAACCAAACAATTCCTTGAAACCAAAACTCACGCTGGTGTTCATGTTGTCCGTTTTTGCTTTTGACTTATCCAGTTGGGGAGAGATGCTTGTGTAATCTTGCAGCAGTTAACGGCCTCTGTGCTGCAGTAGGCTCTGAAGCAAAGCAGCTTCTGTGAGCATTGGAGGGGAGTGGGGTCTAAACACGACAATCTGTGCTTAACGGGTTAAAAAAAAAAAAAAAAAAAAAACTATCGAATGTCCCTCAACCAGCTGTAAGAAGCAAACTTACATTTTCAATCCACGTTTTCTTGTAGGTTCTGCTTTGCGGAGTCACAAACACAGAGACTTGTCCTGTCGATTTGTAATGACCGGTTTCTGTAGACGGTAAGGTGTGTGCGGATAGTCATGCTCGAGTCGCTGTTGCCTTTTAAGAAGTATTTATCGGCTGGTATTAAATCAAATCCATTCATGGTTGGTTTTCAAAACAAGACAAGCAGCCCCTTTCCTTTACAATTAGGTACCAGTCGATTGGCGATTTTAACCTCTCTCCGAGGGTTAAAAGCCATTTTTTTGGAAGCAAGTTTTCCTCGTCTGCAGCTCTGACGTGTTTGCTGCGCAATCCAGGGAAAGAGATTCCTTTTGGGTGAGGGAAGGACAGCTTCTCTCTTTTCTGAAATCAGCACATTAATAAGCGATGTGTTGATTAGCTGCTCTGCTTTAGCATTGATAAGGGGGAACAGTATGCACACAAGGTGGCAGTACTCAGTGCAAAGGCATATGCAGTTGGCACTTTTTTAAAGGGGAAAAAAAAGGTGTCTCAATTTCTGGGTCGGTTCTGTTGTCCTGTACGGGTCGGACCAGGATAGACCCAGTCCTGTAATTTGGTTACATTCCTTCATCTTAATATTTTATTATTTTTAATAAGCGGATGGGAAGCACTTCATCCCAGAAACAGTCCTTTACCCTTGGTGTATAAATCAACGATCCAGACTCCTGTTTTCCCTTTAAAAGTGAATACAGACGGAAATACTAAATAACAATGAATAAATAAATACATAAATGACTAAATAGTGTTAAGCAACTTTCAGCTATCACAGTAAGAATAAATGTGAATATATAGATAGAATGATATAGAGTGAATGTAAGAGTTGGCATCAATATAGTTTATATATATATATAAATATTATATTATAGATTTAAGACTTCTTTTCCTGTGACTTCTAGAGTGTAACAATGGTTTCTTATTTTGTCAAATCTGTACCTCTCTCTCTCTCTCTCTCTCTCTCGTCTCTCTCTCTCTCTCTCTCTCTCTCTCTCTCTGTGTCTGGGAGGGCAGTGATACAGAATTTCCAAATGATCGACCTGCATACTGATGCTTTGTTTCATCTGCTGTATAAAATATCATTATTTCGGAAGTAGGGGAGGGGGCGACCTGGAGCTCTTAAAAACCCATTTAATTCCAGACCCATACATTTGTTGCATTTTGGTCTCGTTTTCAAACCCTGGTTTCATGGCAACAAACATGTTAAGCTTTGAACTTCTAGCTGCTGTATGTGTTGCTTTGTACTGTAGGGGGGTGCTGTTGAGCCTGGTAACTTGGAGAACTGCGAACTCAAAGGATTATAAACCAGATTGACGTGTGTCTGCTTGTGTTTTAATGATGGACCCGGTGGTTCCAAAACTTTAGTTTTATTATTTTTCAAGAGTCATTGCAAATACAGTACAGATTACTAATCAAGACTGCGATCAGGGCGATTCTGCAATTGCAGAGCTTGACAGCGCCCCCTACTGCCCTGAGCCGATGTATCGCTGTGTTTGATCTGTTGGTTTAACTAATGCATCTAATATTACAGTAAAAGTTCTCCAACAGGGCTGGGTTGAGAGGTGGTAGCTGGTTGGTGTGGTTGGAAAAACTCGGCATTGCAGAGCAGTTTGAGGCATTGCAGGTAATTTTAGATTTGCCTTCTCTTTAAACAGATATACGCAAATTAAGTGCACAGCAAGAACGTGGGCCTGTCAAACTGCTCTGAAATGGAAGTCTTTCTCGATCTCGGCGTAAAGTTTAAGTGACCATAGCCATTCATGGATTCTGTGGCTAGCAAAATAAAAAGGCCAAGATGTTTTTTTAACTTATTAAATAAAAAAAAAAAAAAGGTTGCCAGTCCCTGAGCCTGACACAATGGCATGCGATACGCAGTAGTCATTTTTTTTTTTTTTCATGTTTGATTTGGAAGTAGTGGGAGTGTGTAGGTCAGATTTATCATTGAAGGCCTATGCTTCTACTGCACTTGGATTATAAAACTTCACGAAAGTGTTCTGGTGTGAAGGGAGAAGGCAGGACTGGCTGTCCTGGCATGGTTGCTGTCCCTTCCTGGAGGTGTTTCAGGGAGCTTTGTGAGATTGTGGCACACGACCATAGATTACAGTGCAGTTCAGCACGACCCAGACCTGTCCATCTCCTTGTGTATCCAGGAGGTGAGCCCCATTGTGCTGTGCTGTTTGATTTGCAAGGGGCTCCTGAAAGAGTCATGCTGTCTCGCTCAGTTAGACATGTGACAGTTACATTGTAAAAGTTGTGATCTACAATCCTCCTCTAAAGAGCTTTGTACTATTTCGATCTGCTCCGTAACTGTTTGCCGAAGATCATTTCAAAATTTATAAACCTGATCTTCGGCGTTTCTCTGCAGTCCTGCCTCGTTCTCGTCCTGAAACGCTGACCGTCCGCAGGGAAATGACGCGGTTATCTTTTTATAATTTCAGTGTGCATTATAGTCGTTCATGTGCGTCAGTTTCTGTGGTGGGGTGAGGATGATGACGGGAGTTTTTATTCCTGATGTCCTGTCCTCAAGTCTTGTTCAGAGGGCTTCAGTCAGTCTGGGCGTCACTTACCTGGGGTGCCCAATGTTTTCAAATACTTACTTATTTACTCTCTTCTGTATTTCTGAGAGCCAACTATTTCAATATATTCTAGTATAGAGAACTCTGTGTGTACTGGGGATCTGACAGCCAGCTAATTGTACAGTTAGTGTATATTGTCTGACAGGCAGTTTATTAAACATAGGTTTTGGTTTTGATTTATTTTTTTGTGTTTTAAGAGGCTGGAGTCCACGTGATGGACACACACGTTACATTTCCAGCAGACGCAGATTTTAAATCCGTCAGTTTGAAGTAAGAACCCGGACTCCAGCCTCTCCCCTTTTTTTCAAAAAGCTGCACTATAATTGGCTGCTGCAGAACCACTCTGCTCCCTTCACTTTACACGTCTGTCCCAAGCGTTACTGCCGAGCGCACCACACCAACTCCAGCGACCCGCTCTCTGGTGCCAGCAATGCGCGGGGAAGCACTGTGATACTTTGGAAGTAGACTTAAATAATTCAAACACTACAGCTGAATGATCTGTAGTAAATAAGTGACTAGTGCAAATGTATATGCGGCCGAATCTCCGTCATCAGAACTGCAGTGTTGTCTTATAATGACTTTCCCAATCCAGGATAACTCCTGAAGAAAGATATAACGCAACCTCTTTGCCTTTTTAAATCTGGAACCTGCAGCACTGAGCTGTGGGGTAGATACCAGAGATTGAGGGTTGAATGGTGTATCCTCCGCGACAGCAGGGCAGAAAAGCCAAGGACTTCTCGACATTTGGATAATCTGGGTTTGGATAATGGGGGTTTTCTTGTAAAGGGATGACCCAAATGATTGCAAGAAGTCTTGAAGGCAGTTGCAATGCCTCTGCCTCCCTCCCTCCCCTATTCTGTGTTGCCCCTCCCTCTTCTCTCCTCTGTACAGTGAGTTTCTAGCAGGTTTCTGTGTGGCTCACCTATGCAATCCTAGTGGTTTTTATTAGACACCGTGCTGTTTGCAGTAGAGGTCTAGCCTTGCCGGTAGATTTACTTACTCTTGTGTTACCCGTGACAATGTTACTCAGTGTGTTTAAAAACAAATCCATCAGTTCTGCCAGTCCCTGGTGTGGAATAATGTATAATTCAATGTGTACCTTCTCTATTTTTATTAAACGACCAAAAGAAAAAAAAAAAGAAAGCGTTCAATAAACCTGTACATGTGAATGAAAAAGCTGCTGTTGGTCGTTTTTGTATGCTTTTATTCACCCGGAGAACCGTACAAAGGGGACTGTGCAAGGGCAGTGTGTCACGTGGGTGTTATACCATTGGGTGATGAAGGTGATGCATTGCTTAACTGCTGTCTGCCCTTCCTACAGTTCATGCAAAAACATTTTTATCGGCGTCGGATAGAGCCCAGCAGCGCAATGGCAGCAGGGATGGAAGTAAGACTCCAGTTGCATAGCAGTTTCACAGATTTCCAGGTTTTACTACGAGCTTGACTAGCCAGTATGTGTGTGCTGGTAACAAGTGCAGGCGTGTCTTACAAAAGTCAAACGGGAGTCTTTCCATCTCCATGGTCTGTTAGCTTGCTGCCAGGTGAGCTCTGCACTGGATAGGTTGTCCAGCACAGTAGTGACCAAGACACCAAGAACGAATTGTCTGTATATCAGAGCTACAGCCACAACCGCCTGTAAATACTCACACATACATGCACACAGCAGTCTAATTTTCAGTGTAAGCTATAGCAGATTGTTCAGTAAAGATTTTTTTATTAAAGCAATATGGGGACGTGGATTAGATTGCTGCAGGATTTAGTTCCGCCAGCGTTGGGATTATTTCGATGGACCCCCGCAACAGTCTCCTCTTTGGATCTCTCCAGTGGACCTCTCTGTCTCGCTCTTACTAACTCCTGTCCTGATCTGCGCTGGCTAACCTCCTCCTTCTCCCTCCTGCTGCTCACAAGGTAATGATCTCTTTCACTCCGGTCCTGTCTGTCTCTGTCTGTCTGTCTCATCTTTTTACTTTCAAATCTGCATTGTGAAGTGATGCTCCGTTTGCACAGGCAAACTAAAGAATCCGGTGCATCTTGACGAGGCAGATGTTTCTTAAAGGAATGAAACTAATTTGAACACTGATACCAGCCAGAGGCGATGCCAGGTCTCTGGAGGATTGCGGCTGTTAGAGTTGCTGCGTTCTTTACAGGAACTTTAACACGAGCCCCCCTCCCGTTCTCAGTCTTCTGTGGCGTTCAGTTTAGCAGAGCCTGTACGATTTGGAACCCGCATCGTCAGGAACCTGTTTGTTTAGGATCCAGATGCTCTAAAATTTACATTTTGATTTGACAGGGTTGTTTTCTGAGCTTAGTAAAGGTACTGAAGTATATTTTTCATGCTTTTGTGTGTTTTTTTTATAACCTAAATGTGTTTTGTTTTGCTCAAGTTAACGAATGTTCAGGTAAATGTGCACATCATGTGACTTTTGTTTTTCTGTAACAGATTTGCTCACCCTAAATTTACCAAGCTTTAAAAATAGCCCCCCCCCCCTTTCATAGCATACTAGTTTCATAGTATGCTATGAAACTCTGTCTGCATAAAAACCTCTGGGTCAGTAATCGGGGATATAGAAAGCATAGACACCGGTGTGTGAAAATGCTTTGTGCTTTAATCGTTGTAATTTGTCGTGATGTGTTCTTCTGCATGCTGTGTTGTGTTTGTTGTTTGTGGTGTGGTCCTGGTGGTGGTTCTGTATTTTTCCAGGGGATATGTTTGTGGTCGATGTGCCCTTTTTATATGTCTGCACTGTTTTCCCGTACACACCAAATCGACACCTCCGGATTGGTTTAGGCAGTGCTTAATAATTTGAAGACGTCTGTGCTAGTTCTATTTTTTTGCTCCATAGAACACCATAACCAACTTGAAGAATGAAGCATCTGTACCTGCAGATTAACAAGCACAGCTTTTGATTAGAGTCAACGTCTGCACTGAGGGCTTCAGTTCTGTGTGCATAGTCAGGCTGCACTGTGGAGATTGAGATTTGGCTACTTTACAGGATACAGGAGGCTGTGAAAAGCTGGCGCAATAAACCAGGCTTCCACACAGTTTCATAACCCCCATCCAGACTCCAGCCTAACGCCAGGTCTTGTCCTTCTCTTGCAGGCTTGCAGCTGGAGCAGAACGGGTACCTGGGGCTGACCCTGGATAGCCACGGCATCCCCAGCCGAGAGGCCCCGACTCTGGGGTACAGCAGCCTGAACCACGCGGAGGGCCTGCAGATCCAGAGGGACCCCTCCAGGGCCAGTGCCTTCCACTCCAGCGAGGAGGACAGTGAGGAGGATGAGAAGGAGGGAGAGGGCTCCGAGGGAGGCAGGGGGGAAGGGGCTCCCTTGGACTGCAGTGGCTCCCAGCCATTGCTGACAGACTCCTCGGACGAAGCAGATGCTTCGGAGCAGAGAGGGAGAGGGGAGGGCCGGGAGCAGAGAGGGAGAGGGGAGGGCCGGGAGCCCCAGCAGCCAGACCTCCTCTTGCTTGACGGGGATCCTTCCGCTGTGGTTTCGCTGTCGACAGAATTCTCCTTGGTGTTGTTCGGGGGAGGAGGCGCAGCGGCGGCTGGCAGCGAAGAAGATGTTTTCACCTCGGCTCCTTTCAGGAACTCCAGGGGAGCGGAGAGCAAGGATGTGTTCCAGAGCGCCCCTTTCCCTCGCCCAGCCACCGCAGACCCCCAGCCGGCAGACGAATTTGACGTCTTCCTCCGTGCCCCTTTCGGAAGGAAGAACCAGCTGCACGGAACCGGCTCTGGCTACCACCAATCCGGCCAGCCCCTGCCTTACCCCATCCCAATGCAGCACGCCACCTCCTTCACCACTCCTCTCCCTCGCCCTGGCGCCACAACCCAGCTGGCGGAGTGCTCCGCGCCGGCCCCCAGCGCCGTGATTCGGGCTCACGCCCTCCCCCCCCAGGTGGCCCCCAAGCCCTTCCGCCCCCAAGCTCTCGCCAAGTACTCCCGGCACCACGCCCCCCCCGATGAGGCCGTGGCGCAGCAGCCCATGGTGACCCACCACGCGGTCTCCAACGTGGCCCGCCAGCCCGCCCCCGTGGCGCCTCTGCACTCCTGGACTTCCGAAGTCTGCGCATCCGACCCCTTCATCTCGGCGCCTTTCCCCTTCAAAGCTCCCAAGGAGAAGCCCTAGATAAGAGTGTGTTCAGACTTCTTGATTTCAAGATCTTGCAGCCCGCTAAATAATTCCACACGCGCGTCGCTATCAAGGTATCGAACAGGTGGTCTTGAGAGAGATCTGCGTTTTCACGAACATGTCTTTACATTTTAATATCCTGGTTCTGCCCAAGGTTAAAGACCGCTCTGTTTGCAGGGTTTGCTTTCTCGTAGTCCTGTTTGTAACCAATCGGCTACTTCCCACTAATGACTGACGTTCTTTGCAGCTGGTAAGACGCTGCTGAGGTGAAACAGCCCAGGAAGTGCAACAGATTTTGTGGAAGGGAAGGCAAGCAAACTCAGAAAGGGGAAGGGGGGGGGTGGGGGGAATCCATCAAGAATGGCGCCCCCTGTGACAATTCTATTGTTTCATGTGAACTGCAGCATGCAATCGTACCCCCCAATACACTACATTGACCTGATTGTGATCTGCAGGCTTGCTCCTTATGGTTTCCTGTCAAGTGTTTTTTACATTGTGGTTTGTTGTTTGCACATTGAGTAGGGCTTGTTGTTTCTAAACCCATTTACAGGGTTGTATTGGGTATTATAGGACAGTAACGCCTTTTAAAGTCTGTTTCATTTTTTGCCACATTTTTTCAGCTCTTTACCAGGTCAGATCTGACACAGCCAGTGCCGGGTGCAATTCCTGGCTTTCAATTTCCAATTCCTTTTTAAAATCAATTTCCAATTCCAGTGCCTGCAAAAGGAATTGATGTTTTAGAGACGCGGTCGCTGGTGTGATTCTGTTCAGCTGCTTTCGTTTCATTGGCTAACGGTGTCTTGCGTTTCAGTTGCTTGCCGCCACTGTGAGAGGCTCATTTTTAACAGAATACTTCCGCTTGCAATTTTGGTCAGCGATGTGCTGGAAGTGATTTAAAAGGGGGTGGGAATTGGAATTGGGAATTTTAAAAATGGATGTGGAATTGAGAAATCGAGAATTGACCCCCATCCTTGAATACAACACTATAGAAGACAAACTCCACTGCCTGCTGATTTCCTGATCAAGTCTACCTTGTCAGGAATCTGGCCTACAGCACAGGTAGTGAATCTCAAGCAAGAAAACTAAGTGCACTTTTAAGACTCTGTTGTATTTCTATGCAAGGTTTCAGCAATGTCACTAAAATAAACCATGCAGATCCTTTCAGCGGCTCGAGAGACCAGGGCAATGCTGGTGCCTTTTGCATTTGTGATTTTGTATTGTACTGCAGCTCAGTGTAACTGTGTTTGTTTGACACTGTAGTTTTATTGCAAATGCAGGTTTTCAGACTCCTCCTGTTTTTTGTGGGTTTTTTTTAATTTTTCTTATTTGATTTAGTATTTTTTTTCTGCAAGAGCAAGCTCCCATAATGTTCAAGGGAGTTGCTTTGCAGAAGGACAGTGCTGTGTGTGTTTGTGTGTCATCCTCTTCTGTTACATTAACACTAAGGCACCTTTCTCCGTGGGACCTCCCTCCCTCCTGTTTTTTTTAGAAGGCTCTTGTTTTATTATCTTGAAATACTTGATTTACAAAAAGCACTTGACCTTGTTAAGTACTGTTATTGCAAACTGTGTAGAATAAGAAAGTCGGCTAGTAAATAAAATAAACAAGAAAATAAGATAACATTGCTGTTGTGTCTTTAATTCAACGACCTTGTTTAAAAAAAAAAAAAAAAAACAAAGTTGAGAATGGCTCCTTTTTGTCTGGACGCCCCCCGGTGGATATCTGTCTCTACTACACCGCCAGAAGGGTATATGAAACTTTTGGAAAGCAGACACAAAGTTTAATCGTTGAATAGTCTTATTGCACTAAAATATTTCATGAGGTAATGTCATTTTTTTAAATGAATAAAATAGTTTGAGAATAAAGTATCCAACAGCAAGCCTGAACAGTTAGCAAACCTATTTATTTACCTAGTCATTTAGCTAAGCTGTAAACTCTCGTTAGACTTCAGTGCTCTTGGTAAGATATTAAAATGCCGAACCAAAAAAAAAAAAAAAAGTAATTTACCTCTGCTTAGCGAATTATTTTTCCGATGACGCAAGTTGCCCCTCTAGGGAAGGCATTGTGGGTATGAGAGTGCCCCTCACAAAGATGGCGTCCCGCAGGCTGTTTGCACGCCTTGCAAAACTGACATCTGTTGCCGTCAAACCAACGCGGTGAGTTTCCAAAATGCTGCTTTTCAAAGTCGTGTGGACGTGTCCTGTTCGGTTTTAACCCGGAAAGCCCGTGTAAAGCACACGGGATCGCGTCAGTTTTCACGTTGCATAAGGAAGTTGTTATTTGTGCAGGTATTGGCGTTTGTGTGTGTTTATCTCTGCTCGCCAAATACTTTCTCATCTCATGTTATTTTTAATCCATGATGTTATTTTGCTGTCAATTTCCAAAGACTGCCCCGGTTTTGTTGGTCTCGTTTGTTATTAAAACTCAGAAGACGTTCGACCTTCATTGACTGTCCCCAGTTTGACGTGCCGCACTATAGATCAATGATAAACACCATCTCAGTCAAATGAAAAGCACTGCCATGCTCCCGAGGAGGCTGTAATAATGTTTTTATATTCGTGTAACTGTTGGGTTATTATTAGGTTGAATATCTCGATAAAACCAATAGGTTTTGCTAACCAGTTAATGGAGGTTTGTGTCTAAACGTGTTGCATTTACAACAGCCTGGCTGTGTTCAAGATGCGTGTGTGCTTCTTTCAGATCCTCCCCCGCTTCACTGATTGGGCGCCGGTATTACTCTGGGATTACCTTGAATCCACAGCATGCAAACCCCAGGAGACTGCAGCTCCTCCAGCCAGCTTCACGTGTTCCAGGTAGGGGAGTCATTGCTGTACACAGGGAGTTGCTTGCACTACCCTGGACTCCGTCCAGCCGCAACACCTAGAACAGGTGAGCGAAGTCACATGTCTGATTGTCAGCAGCCCCCTGGATGCAGCGCAAAGAGCATTAGGAGCCTGCTTCTATCGCTGCTTCAAGAAGGTGGAGTCAGGTGCTTTGTGGAAACGAGACAAATTGCCCATTTATGTGTGGTTAGAATATCAGTATAGAAATAAAATGGGGATTTGTCTAAATTCTGGTTAAGGAAAAATCTATTTTAGTGGTGTTAGGACTACACTATAGAGGCCACTGTAAGGTACATATACAGAGATGTATCGCAAAACATTTGCTGGGTTGTTGATAAATTTTTGATAAGGTCACTTTTGTCATTTTAAATAAATTTCAAGCAAAGTTTGTTCAAGTATTGCAAGATTTGTCCTAGCAGTGAAAGATCAGAAGTATGGGGTTCACCTCTCTGCTTCTCTAACCCATCCCCCACACAGCGAGAGGCATGTTTATCCAGACCCAGGACACTCCGAACCCAACCAGTCTCAAGTTCCTTCCCGGACGGATGGTTCTGGAATCGGGGACCATGGACCACTCCCTGTCCAGAGAGGGATCTGAAATAAGACTCCCATTACTAAAAGCTTTAATGAGTCACACATGAGCTAGCTGCCTATACACAGGAAAACCTGGAATGGGTGAAATGGCTGTGCAATAGGAGTCATATTTCCTTCCCCCGTGTGTGTTTGTCTGTCATGAGCATCTCCTGGTACTAAACTTACTACAGGCTTGACTTATGCATGCTGGTGATGAGAAATGCGGTCAGGTGATTCAGTTCAGATTTCACAGGGCAGCAGGGTTAGTGACAGGCTCAAGTCCTGGTGTGTTGCTTCCATCTGGTATTCTGTTAACCCTAAACTAGGAATGTGAAATTTGGCCGGTGTTGTCTCCTGCTGATGAAAGAGGGTGGTTTCTCAAATCCAGGGCAGACCTGAAGCATGACCACAGCATGAAAGCAAAGAAATCAAACAGAAATGATTGATGAGCCATCAAGCAATCATTTCATTGCTCTGAAGATACAGTACCTATGTATAAAAAAATAAATCAGAAACTGGATCTCTTAGATTCCATTTAGAATGGCTGATTTGCTTCCCGCTGGTAATCGTAAAGTCTTCCTCGCTGAATGGACAAGTGCCGTTTTATTGTAATCCAGTGGACGTCTTTATTGGTCGAGTTTGTTTGGAGGAAGTGTTTTGTCTGAAGTGCCCTTGGCAGCTCGATGTGGGTTTCTTTTATTCAGAGAAAGAGCCTAGGAATCTGGAGCTGATTATTTGCATTGAAACAATGCGTCTGGCATTGTTCTGATTTATAAGATTTCAGACCAGTTTGGCAAGGAAATGTTTGTACACCCTACCAGACCAACACTTCCTTGTTCCTATGCCTTTATTGGCTTGTAGATGCATTTTAAAGCAAGAAGAGCAACTGATCGTTAGTGACAGGGCTGATTTTATTATTTTGCTTCACAAACAAGCTTGCAGAGTCTCCATGGCTGTGCAAGTCAGCACAACCAAAACAACAAACAAGGAAAGGGTTTTATCAATGCGTGAAAATAAGAGATTCGGCATGCGCTAAAAGGATTGAAGAGAAGCAAAAAAAAAATTCAGTGACAAGGCTTATAACATCGTCCTCCTTTCTGCAAGCTGCGTGGTCTCATTTTCTTGGAAGCGGTGCAGACCTAGTCTGTGAGATTATGCAGTAAAGTGTGTGTTTTCTTTGCAGGCAGTTGTTCAGAATCGAGGGAGTAAAGAGTGTCTTTCTGGGACGTGACTTCATCACCATCACAAAGGTAAAAAAAAAAAAAAAGCCTTGAAGGATGAAGAATAAGGTTTGAACTTTATTAGCTGTAAATTAGGATATTTGTGTGATAAAGGGCGTGGCTTGAAACTCACATGTTTCATTCATACTATAACTCTTTCATGCATGGAATATTGAAAGCTACATGAAAGAAAAGCAGTTTTGAACATGTAATAAATATATTGCTTTGTATGGAGGGAAGCAAATGGCATCCTCATATGAGGATTTTTCAAATCGAAACACAGACCTGCTATGCAGTGTGTTCACTTTGATTCTCTCTCTCTCACCCCCCAGCCCCCTCCGATGAAGATGACGAGGTCGTCTCCCTGATAAAGGAGCTTTTAGACACCCGCATCAGGTATGCAGTTCGGTTTTGCAAGGTGTGATCAAAATGTTAATTTTATCTTTCTCTCATTTTTTTATTTGGCTTGAGAGTGCCTGGAATAATTAACAGATCGTTAAAGCAAATTAGCAACGCACCTTGCCTGGAGGAGGCTATTCTGTTGTGGCTTTGGCAAGTCGAAGGCTGTGGAGAAGTCGACCCTGTGCAGGATACGGTATAATCAGAATCATTGCACTACTGAAACAGTGCTCCACGTTTAACAAGCAATACAGTCTTTGCCTGGACAGGGAATCTAGAGGCGGATACCTGACTGTAGTTTCAACACCAAGCGAATGGCTAAATATTTTGCAGTAGAAGTAAGCGAAACTCAACCTTGAGATGCACAGTCTCCTTTACAAGGGTGCCCTTGGCGACAGCACTTTCAATCTCAGCATGCATTTACACGTAATGTTACAAGTGCAGTTTGTTTTAGTGTTAGGGTTAGGTTTGCATATAGATCTCATTCTCTTCCCCCTCCCCGCTCCGTCTCCCAGGCCCACAGTTCAGGAGGACGGAGGGGATGTGCTGTATCGAGGGTTTGAGGAGGGGATTGTGAAGCTGAAGCTCCAGGGCTCCTGCACCAGCTGCCCCAGCTCCATTGTCACCCTCCGCAGCGGAATCCAGAACATGCTGCAGTTCTACATCCCAGAGGTAGAGGGAGTAGAGCAGGTGAGAGCGGGGAGAGAGAGTGAGAGGAGGGGAGAAGGCAGAGGGGGCAGTGGAAGAGAGTGGGGAGTGGAGCAGGAGGAGAGGGGTAGTAGGGAGCCATTGGGAATATTGTGCACTTTGAGAAGAGTCCAGAATCAAGGTCCCCCGGATCCCAGTACCACACAGACGAGCCAATGAAACGTACCCAGCTCTGTGTAAAATCCACACAGCTTTACTGTGCAACACAAACCAGGAAACTTCATTTCGGATTTTTGTTTTCCAGGTGAAGGAAGAAGATGAGGAAGAGCAAGGGGTTCAGTCCTGAACGAACCCCCCCCCTCCTGCCCGCCTCCCCTTCCTTCTTTCTTGCAGACCCCTCCCCCTCTGAACTGTGCCCGACCGACCCAACAATATAGAGCAAATACCAGGGATTGGAAATAAGACTCCCATTGCAAAGCAGGTTAATTTAAAACTGAGTTTTGTTTTCAGTTCTGCAAGAGTCAGTTCAGTGCTTGTGTGTGTTGGACAGGACTGGGGGTAGGTGTCTAATTTCAACTCCTGTACAATATATAAAAAACGATGTAGAGTGGAATATTGAAGTGTTGAATAAAGTATTTCTTTGCTGTGTTGCTTTGTTGTCATGGCAAACAGTTTAAATTTCAGGATGCTAAACGAGAAGGGTGGGGGGTGGTGAAACCGTCATCCAACAATGCAAATAAAAAATAACCCTCCTTGAGGAAGCATATCCTGCAAAAATAAAACACCCTGTGCAAACACCCTGGTCTTTCAACATGAGTGTGTGATTTACTGAATGTTTGTCGGCCCCGCCCCTGCATAGGGAAGTGTTGGTTGCATTGACAGCCTCTGTCCCTCGCTTACCCCCTGCAGGCACCCCCGAGATAGTGCAGCTGTGTTAATGCAAAAAAAAAAAAAAAAAAAAAAAAAAAAAAACCTTCGCCCAGTCACCAATAATATGGACAGCAGCTTTGTAGCCCAGCAGTCGTGTGCATGTGGTGCAACCCTGCGCCTCGGTTATGATCATCAACCTCGTTTAACCAATTAGGGCTGTTGTATGTGCATATTCCTTATAAATGATATAAAATATACTATCTCTAATATAACAATGTTAAAAAAGTGTGCCAGAGCTACTGGCTCTATAAAGTAAGTTTATAGCCTAATGAGCTCAAAAGTGGGACCTCTAGTCTCTCCAAACCTAATGCAGACCCATGCCCTATATCATGGGATGTTTGACTTGGACAGAATCCTGTCCGGAGAATAGATCGCACTGTATAACGATGTCTGTAAATCATTGCACGGCCCGCAGCGGCGCTCTCTCTCTCTCTCTGTGGAGCAGCCACGCTGCTGGATCACACAGCCGGATATCTCATCCTGCTGCCACGTCTGAAACAACATCGTCCGCAGGTAACGCCGCGGACCCCCGCCGCTCCAATCAGGGAGGCCCGAAGGGGCGGGTTCGCCGGTCCCGGCCAGTCAGAGAGCGAGGGAGGGAGGGAGGGGGCGTGGCGCGCCGCACAGGTCTGCTCTGGAGAAGGAGCTGAGACGCAGTGGAGATAAGAGCGCAGTGATGTGTGGTGAGTATGAGGAAACTAAGCAATAAATAACAACAGCCTGTTTGTTTGTTTATTTATTTATTTACTCTGTATAGAAACTAGAGATCTGCACAAGGCAAGGCTAACGAGCCTCTCGTTGAGTTAGGTACGCGAGTCGGTCTCTCCAGCGATAAATGCGCATCTCCAATCCCTATGGTGTCGGACACTGTACTGGCCGTGCAAAACATCACCTTTTAATAATACACCCGGCGATAGCGTCGTCTGCTGGGCGTGATGTTAAACTGAGCTGAGGAAGGCGTGTTTGTGTATAAAAGTGAAATGCGTTTTGCAATATGTATCACCGGCCTACGTGTGCGCAGTCGGAGAGGACGTTACCGTGATAACATGCCTTGCTGTGTTTATAATTAATTTATATAACATGCCTTGTTGTGTTTATATTTCATTTATATTACAGATCTCAGGTGCCGATGTACTATTATTTCAGTGCTGGGTCGGTGTACAAAATTATCCTAACAGTGTACAGACTTTCGGTCATTTTTAAAAGCGGCACGGTGGCGCACCGTATCGCTTCAGTACTAGCCGGTCAGACGTGAACAGTGCGGGCTCTGTGTGGGTAAGCATCGGACACGCGTGACTCTGTGCCACGCCGTGGCATTGTGCCTGTGGTAATTACAGCGATGAGATTACAGTTTCACCCGTTCCAGGTTTCACTATGTGCTTGATTAGCCCCCCCTGTATAGGTAAGGCGCTGGGGGTCCCTTGCTGTGCTGTGGGGGTGTTGTTGCTCTCCCTGAATTGTGTGGTTCTTGTTGTTCTTAAGCAGACACAGCTGGCGTTTGTGAAAGCTGTAGTTGAGAAGTGGTGACTGTGCCTGCGGTTACACCCTGTACAGTTGGGAGTTAGTTCAAGAATTTCAGGTAGTTTTTAGTTTATGACTCAGTTGTATGGAAACTTTACTGATTGACTGTTCATCTGACTCATTTATTATTATTATTATTATTATTAGTATTATTATTATTATTATTATTACCTTGTGTTTTGTATCAGCTTCCCATTTCATTAAAAGAAAGAGTCCTATGTGTTCATTAATCTCAAAGGAATTAGCATTGGTTTTTTTTTTTGAAGGGTTAGGATTTGCATTAATCTCAAAGGATTAGCATTGGGGGATTTTGAAGGTAGGTAGCGCAGTGATCTGATTCCCTAGCCCTTTGTGCCTCTTGCCCCTGGGTACCCAGGTTCAGGTCCATAGCTGGTCGCTCATGAAACAAGGTTCTTGACTTGCTGACGTCAGTCCACATCACAAAACCACCTCCCAGTTCAGCACAATTTCCTGCTTCAGAGGGATGGTGCTGGTTGCCTAAAACAGCATCACCATTGAAGGTACAAGGGATGCCTGTGTCTCGCAGATAACGTGATGCTAACCTTCTTCAGTTTTCTAAACTGAAATAAATATAATCTTACTCTGTTTTCATGGCTTTAATAGCCTTCACCTTGTCCCACTCCCTCTCACAAACATTTAGTTTTTTTATGAAATTTTTCTCAAAGCGTCTCTTTGTCAGTCCCTCAGCCAGCCTCCCTGTGCAGAAGTGTGTTCGAGGCCCCCTCCCCTATCAATAAGGCCTTTGTGTGTTTGCTTACATTAATAATAAAAAGCAGTGTTTGAGTGTTGAAGGGAGACCAGGCTGGAACAGAAGGAAGTAATTGAGCTCACCTCGGTGTATTGCTACGCTGCAAAAGAATTGCAAACACAGTAAAACCATAAAATGCTGATTCCATGAAAGACTTGCAAGCTTTCACTGGGGAAAGAAATTCTCCCAGGGGACTGTAGATGGCGCAGTGGTCACAGATTCACCAACTCTCTAATTTGCTTACCCACTAGCCGTTTTTGTTCAATTCTTGAGGCCTGGATTCAAATCCATAAATAGCATTACAGTATGCGATCAAAACCTGATCACATGAAGAGTATTTTTACTGTATGATCTGTTGCATATAGAGAACAGTTTAAACTATTTGATAGTGATTTAGTGCTTGAGAGTAGGTCAAAGGCTATAGGGTAAAGTTGCAGTTTAAGTTTAGGATTATGTTTTGATGCTCCTGGAAGTGTGGGTGTGATTTGTTGAGCTACAGCAGGTACAGATATTAAAGATCTTCCAGCGTAGCACCAACTAAACCCAGCCTAAAATGTGGCACTTGCCACAGCTAGCTAGAAAGAGTGTGTGCAGTACGCCCAATGTCTGAAGAAGTTGAGATGTCTTATGTGAATGTGACTGTGGTCTAGTAAGCCTGACCATGCCCCACCTCTGTCTCTCTGTCTCTCTCAGGAATCTTTGCCTACCTGAATTACCACGTCCCGCGCACTCGCAGGGAGATCTTGGAGGTCTTGCTGAAGGGGCTTCGGCGACTGGAGTACCGCGGGTATGATTCCGCAGGTGAGGCAGCCAGCGGTGTTCTGTACAGGTTAAAATAGAAGGGAGCTCCTGGCACCTCCCTATAGAGTATTATTAATGAATTAGTCATTTATCCAAAGCGACTTACACAGACTAGGGGGTGAACTATGCATCCAACTGCTGTTGCTGCAGAGTCACTTACAATAGGAGCTCGGTTTTGCGTCTCATCGGAAGGACGGAGCACAAGGAGGTTAAGTGACTTGCTCCGGGTCACACACAGTGGAGTCAGCGGCTGAGGAGCTGGGATTGAACTGGGAACCTCCTGGTAACAAGCCCTTCCTTTAACTATTGGACCACCAAGCCTTGCACGTGACTGTCAGGAAATTATTCGACACCCTGATTTTTAATGCAGTTAAAAAATAAATAAAATTCTCAGAGGTGAAGTTTACCCCATCATAATAGTTATTTAGTGAAACAGAGAAACCCTCCTCTGTACAGTACAATGGGTATTCTTTATTGCAGACTGCATGCAGGGATGGAAATAAGACTTCTGTTGCACCCGTTCCAGGTTTTAAAGTTAGCTTGATTAGTAGCAGTGTATAGGTAACAAGCTTTATTAAACGTCTTGTTAAACTCCTAGTAAAACCCAGAGTGGATCAAATCAAATCCGTGGAAGTCTCATTTCCACCCCTGGCATGATAAAGAATGTTTTACATTTGTAAAAATTCTAAATAAGAGCGAATAAAGAAGTCTGTTCATTTTTTTTGCCTCTGAATACATGTGAGGCAGTGTTTTGTTTTGTTGTTTAAGTATTTGTCACTGGTTAGTGGTGTGATTGGGTTAACCCCCTCCCTTATGGTAACTTTCTCATTCTCTCTCTCTTTCTGGCAGGTGTGGGGATCGATGGAGGGAACAGCAAGGACTGGCAGAAGAACGGCAAGTCGATCCAGCTGATCAAAAAACAGGGCAAAGTCAAGGCGCTGGACGAGGAGATCAACAGTAAGGATCCACGGCGTGGCTTGAGTTTTCTCCCTTTTTTTTCCAACACTGTTTGTATCAGTAATATGATGGCAGTTGAAGCTGGTTTCAATATCTAATGTCTGTCGATTTTATTTTCTTAATAGATTTTTAAACTTGAATAATTAAGCAGTGTAGACAAATTTAAACTGATACAAAGACATTTCATTTGACAGTATCCCATCAGTGCCAGGTTTGCTGTATACAGTGCTTATATAATGGTGTTGTGCAGTGGATTGTTGCTTCTTTACAAGCAGGCTCTCAAGCTCACGTCTGCCTGTGTCTCTCTCCCTCTCAGAGCAGCAGGACTTGGATATGGACGTGGAGTTCGATATTCACCTGGGGATCGCCCACACTCGCTGGGCCACTCACGGGGAGCCAAACCCTGTCAACTGCCACCCGCAACGCTCCGACAAAAACAACGGTGAGGATTAGCAGCAACACGCATGCTCGCCGCCCAGCGCGGTTACAACCCACCCCAGTCACACTGATATACACAGCGGGTAACGCTGACCACGCTCTCGCACACTCACTGCCTGTCCACTGTGCCAGGAGGGTGCATTGCAGCGCAAGCAACGGTTTCACACACACGCACAGACACGCATACAGACAGATCTGTGGAACAACTGGCACACAATCGCACATTCACACACTCGAGGTGCAATGTAGGATTTTAATTTAAGTTTTTTTTTTTCAACAGAATTCATTGTGATCCACAATGGGATCATTACCAACTATAAAGACCTGAGACAGTTTCTGGTGAGTACTGTGTGAGGGGCGGGGCGGGGGAGCGATTGTAATCATGGTTTTATTGTGTTCACGACCATGAGATTTTATGAAATTGTATCATTTTTCCTGTTGCTTTTTCAAATTGTGCCTGCTGCATTCCGGTCCTGTGTTTGACTGCCTGTGTCCGTCTTGTGCTGCAGGAGAGCAAAGGCTATGAGTTTGAGTCCGAGACCGACACAGAGACCATCGCCAAGCTGGTCAAGTACATGTACGACAATCGAGAGAGCGATGACATCAGCTTCATCACGCTGGTGGAGAGAGTGACTCAGCAGCTGGTACGTCACTGGGGTGCCTGTACTACAGAATTACAGCTTCAGGGATGGGAATAAGACTCCCTCTGCATAGCACTTTCATCCATTCCAGGTTTACAAGGTTGATTCGCCCCAGTGTATAGGTAACAAGCTAAGGAGTGATTATTAAACTCCTAGTAAAACCAGGAATGGACTGCACTGCTATGCTATGCAGTGGGACATCCCTGAGCTCAGTTATTACTTTATGTTCTTACTAGTGGCTTTAACCAATTAAAAGATGAAATGATTAACATCTTAATTTTAAATGCTTTTGAAGCGGTCTATTACAGCAATTCATACGAGACTAAAGGTACGTGAATCGATTAAATCAGCTCGCATGTTCTGATTGATTGCTTTTTAAAAGAGGACGAGATTAACAGTCCTAATCAAGTCAGCAGAACGTTGGAAGCTAGGCGCCTAAGGTTCTGGAGAGCCGCAGTTAGTTTCAAGCTTGGATATTTTTTGTCTTGAGTGACGTTTCTGTTTTCTTATGGTTTTTTTTTGTTTGTTTGTGAATTCTTCAGGAGGGAGCTTTCGCCCTGGTGTTTAAAAGCATCCATTTCCCAGGAGAGGCTGTGGGAACCAGGTATAGTCACTGATGCTGCTGTAACACACACAGCCGTTTCATCATCCAACCTTCGTGCACTTTCACAACAAGGGTGGCAATAAGACATCCCATTTGCATAGCAGTTTGATCCATTCCTGGTTTTACTAGGAGTTTAATAAGACACACCTTGTTACCTAGATACTGTAATCAAGCTTGTATTAAAACCTGGAGTGGGTAAAATTGCCTTGCAATAGGAGTCTTATTTACATCCTTGCACAATAGGCCAAACTGATCATGGTCTTAATGTCAAGTACAATTTAACTCTATCGATATTTTTCTTTCTAGTTTTGTAATTGCTAGAAAACGTGACACTAGCCATTTTTTTTGCCAGGTTATTGTTGTGTGTTGTCCCTGTACAGATTAATGATTTAACTGCTGTAATTAAACGCACACACACACTTGCATCCCCTTGAGTCCTGTGATGTGTGGGTATGCAAGCTGCCCCAGATGCAGTTTCATGCCTTTGCCCTCTGGTCTCACTGGAAAGTGTGTTTCTGTAGGAGAGGGGGCCCCCTGCTGATTGGAGTGCATAGTGCACACAAGCTGTCTACAGACCACATCCCCATCCTCTATCGTACAGGTAAATATAGCATATAGGAAACAGGCTGATATCCATACCTCGAGTGTCTGACACTAGTGGGCTTTCTGGACGCTTCTGAGTGGTGTTGAGATCAGGTTGTATGATACGGCACCCTATTCTATATTATAAATACGAACAACCAATATATAAATAATCTTCATGTCTGATCCAAATACATTGTAGATGGCTGTATCACTTCAGGATCTGGGTCTACTCTATATAGTTTTGCAAAAGTATATACATTTGAGATAGGGTCATGGCAAGGGGTTTCTGCAACTTGTCCCCCCCCAGCCTTCTCTCAATCTCCAGCCTAATCCCAACAGACAGAGATGGGCTGTATCCAGTAGGTCTGCATGCCCTCGCTGTTTTGACAGTTCAACGCAGGTTTTGTAAATCAAAGCTCTAAATGTCATTACGTCAATTGCAAACACCACAGATTCTCAGTCCAACCCCGTTTTTTAAAAATGTTTTCTTGTCCTCTGATTCTGGTTGTGCGTTTTCACTCCAGCAGGGAAAGACAAGAAGGGCTGCAGCGCCCTGCCCCGAGTGGACAGCACCACCTGCCTCTTCCCCATCGACGAGAAGGGCGTGGAGTATTACTTTGCCTCGGATGCCAGGTAACAAGCTTCTGTGTGCTTCTGTGCTTGTGTCGTTTCTAAGAGCTTAACGATGCGACTGTGTGTGTGTGTGTGTGCGTGTGTGTGTGTGTGTTATTACGAAGAGATAGTGGTGCGACTCTGTGTGTGTGTCTTTGGCGAGGTTCTCATCACCTCTTCAGTTGTAAATGCATTGAAACAGCCTACCAGGTGAAGTATTGTAGTAGGATCTGAAACAGAAGGAACATTTGGTCAAATGTTAGACAGGATTCTGTTCTTATGACCGTGTGTGTGTGTTTGCTTTTGCACTGTTAAAAAAATTAAATTAAATTAAGACTCTTTTGGGGAGACATGTAAGATTTGCTTTTCTTTTAAAAAGCGTTTGTTTTCTTTAAAAACTAAAGCAGCGCTGTGCACAGACACAACACAAGCTCTCTCTCGTCCTTTTTCTGGACACACGAACAAACTGCTCTTCCAGTACGATGCACTTCTAAAAGTTTACCACTGTGTTTTTGCAGTTTTAAACATGCTTTTCCGAAAGCTGTACTATGCATTTACCATAGTCTCTAGCTGTGTTTTTTCTTTCCCCCCATATGTTTACTCTGGTGAAATGTGTGTAAGTGATGTGTTGGTGTTAGCGCCCTCATGCTGTCTCTCTGTCTGCAGCGCTGTGATTGAGCACACAAACCAAGTGATCTTCCTGGAGGATGATGACGTGGCCGCTGTGTCAGAGGGGCGTCTCTCCATCCACCGGATCAAACGCATCTTGGGGGATCACCCGGCACGAGCCATCCAGACCCTGCAGCTAGAGCTGCAGCAGATCATGAAGGGTGGGGACCGGCTAATGCGCGCTCACAACGTCTTCACTGTATTTTTCACATACCTCTTCATAAACGTGCTTACTGATAAATCCTCTCCTGATCACTTGTTTTATCACCAAACTCCTCAATAATGGGATCCAAGTCATTATTTATTACTATAACATCTCAAAAAGCTCTGCAAGTGTCTGTGATATTCTTTGAGTGCTGGATGCAGAAGCAGCTGTCTCCTTTGTTTATGCCTGTGTTATCTCTGTGGTGCAGGGGCTATCAGATACAGGGCAGGAATTTGTATTAAGTCAATAGTTTTTAGATTATAGCCGAATGTAATCTGAAAGGTCTTTAAGAGGCTAAAACGCACACAGGCAGGCAGGCAGGCAGACTGGGATCCTTCTAGGTATGATCTGGTATGGTACTGAACCCAGACGGGGGGGTAAGGCGAGGAGCAGGCGATCTTTCAAGACACCCCCCCCCCCCCCACTTGTTGGCTGGGACTGGGATCAGCTCTGCTATCGAGTTCTCTCGCTGTCATGCGTAAGGAATGCCCTGACTGTAAGGCGAGCTTGTTCACAAAACCAGTATTGGGGTAAAAGAGTGGTTATCTCCCCAGACAGGCCCTGTAATTTACAGCTGTGGTTTATATAGTCAGTATTGCTAATAAAAAACAGGTCAGCTGCAGAATGAAAACCACTGGTTTGACTGCACGCAACCACAGTTATGTATTTTTTTGAGCTGGGATTGAATAGGAGAGTGAGGGAGAGATGCATCTGTACCGTCAGCAGGGGTCACTGTTGTACCACGAGGATTGGATACATCATCTTAAAGCCTGCTCGCTAGGATGCTGATTCTGGGCAGGCACAAGCGTACGCTTAAGGGACCGTCAACACTTTCGTTTTTCTCCGCTCCTGTTCTTAATCGCGCAGACCAGATGAAGTAAATATCATCAGAATCTGCTCAGCCGTAATCTAATGGTAACTTGACTTGTTGCGTTGGTCTGCATGTCACAGGTACTGACTGGGCACTAGCACTTGGTTGGCTAAGCTATCGAAGGCTATATCTTGAGTGGCTTGTCTGATTTTTTTTTATTTTTTTTTATTGAATTTACGAACGAGTTTGTCATGAGATGCTGAATTCTGTGACCTGGGTTGCGTGTGGAGCCTGATAAGTCCGTGCGCGTGCGTATTCCTAGCTATCTCTGCTTCTCCACAGGTAATTTCAGCTCCTTCATGCAGAAGGAAATCTTCGAGCAGCCAGAGTCCGTGGTGAACACTATGAGGGGACGAGTCAACTTCGACGAAAACACAGGTACACCTTCACGTGGCGGTGATTGTAACGAAAACATCATAGCCTATCGGCAAAAAAAAAACCCAACAGCGATTCTTCGCATTCCCTGCTCTCCATCTATAATTATTAAACATTCAGTAGCACTACATTTAGAAATACTAAAGCAACGTATTCAGATATTAATGTGTTAAGTTTATATTTGTCTTTCTAAATCCCTGGTACCCACAAAAACATGGAATGAGCCAAGCGTGGTTTAAAAGTTTTTTAGTATGGCATTAATGGTTTTTTTTTGCTATTGGCTGCGTCTGAAATCCCTGCGTTGTGATTGGCTTGCCTAGTGATCCTGGGCGGGCTGAAGGATCACATCAAAGAGATCCAGCGTTGTCGACGCCTCATCCTCATCGCCTGTGGAACCAGCTACCACGCAGGAGTGGCGGTGAGTCCTCTTTATACTGCACTGGCAGTGCCCTCGCCGTCCCTGCATGCATGCCTTATCTCCTAACTGCAAAACCCGAAACTGCCTGTCTGAATCTCCTTTAAAGCTACACCCCTCTCTCTCCGTCTTGCTCTTTTCTATTTCCGCAGGGACGGAAATAAGACTCCCAATTTGATCTATTTCTCCTGTTTTTTTACTGTGAGTTTAAAGAGACACTCCTGAGCTAGTTACCTATACATTGAGATATAGATAAACACAAGACAGATAGGGAGTTGTACAGAATAAATATACGTTACAAGGGAGATTTAAGTGGCGTTAGACAGGCTGTGCGTTATGGAAATGAGACTCCTATTGCATAGCAGTTTCACCGATTCCAGGTTTTAGTAGGCGCTTGATCAGCCCCAGTGTATAGGTAACATGTCCAGGTGTGTTTTGTTAAACTCTTAGTAAAACCAGGAACAGATCAAAGTGCTGTGCAATGGCAGTCTTAATTCCTTCTGTTTCTGTAACGCATACATTGCTGTCTGTCTGTTTTCCTGTGCTCTGGATCCCTGTTTGACTCCCCCCTCTCTCCTCAGACACGGCAGGTGCTGGAGGAGCTGACAGAGCTCCCTGTGATGGTGGAGCTGGCCAGTGACTTCATGGACAGGAACACGCCCGTCTTCAGGGACGATGTGTGCTTCTTCATCAGTCAATCGGGTAAGAGAGTCCCTCCTCCCAGTTCCACCCCATCATGCCTTCGCTTTAGTTTCTTCGCCCCGAGCTCGGGTTTGGCCCACGCCAAGGCCAGGTGACCCTTGTTCAGTGTTGGCGTTTTCATAATTAACAAATTTTGCTCATAAAGGCAAATGAAACCTGCTAAATAATGTTACGTTAACATATTGAATTACACGCCGCTTTTAAGTTTTACACAGAAAAAAAAAACTGACAATTAAAAAATGTGACATTTTGAAATCTGACATGAAATACTGGTTTCTGGTAGACTTTTGTGATAGCATTTTGTAGTTTTTTGATTTATAATCATCTCAATCCTAAAATTCTAGGCGATTGGCCATAGCTGTATCCTTTTCTTCTTCTGTTTTATCATATCTTGGTAACTTTCTATAAACTCTGAAGTTTTAGACCCTCTCTCTTACTAAATCTTGAGATTTTGTTTGTTTTGATGAGTAAATTAGAATCAGAATATCATTTTGTAGTCCGGATGAAAGCTGAGATGCTGGCGGCTGGCCGTCTGTAACTCTGCTATCTTCCTGTGTTTTATTTGGAAACCGTACCCACAATGTATAGCTGCCTTGGCTGTGTGCCACAAGGCTGTGCCAGCACTCGCAGGCACGCTAATGACAACCAGACCCTGCTCAGTGATTTCTGATCAGCCCTGAAACATCGCTGCCGTTTCAGTGGCGATGGAGCAATCCGAGCGATTCTCTGCTTGCAGTCTCACAGCAATATCCAGGCCGTGCATGCAGGCAGCACCGAACAGTAACAATTCTATAATATAACTATTCTACAAAACTATTCTGTTCTTACTCTTTTGGGTTGTGGTATTTTATACTAACTGTATTTCTATTTACTTACTTATTTGTTAGCTTGGTTGCTGTTAGTACCATTAAACTAGTTTTTTTTTTTTTTGTTAGTTTGAGAGAACTTTTAATGCAGTACTTGCTCATGCCCCACCTGGAGTTTAGATAAAAAAATCCATGCAAGGTTTGCATAAAGATAGACATACACGACTCTGTGTGTGTGTGTGTGTGTGTGGTGGTGGTGAGGGGGGGTACCTGTGTAACTGCTCCCTGTAATTCTGTTTCACCCCCTCTCTAGGCGAGACGGCAGACAGCCTCATGGCTCTGCGGTACTGTAAGGAGAGAGGCGCGCTCACTGTTGGGGTCACCAACACGGTGGGCAGCTCCATCTCCAGGGAGACGGACTGCGGGGTGCACATCAACGCCGGCCCGGAGATCGGGGTCGCCAGCACCAAGGTGAGGGGGCGGGGATGGAGAGGCGATCGCCCTCTTTTAGTTTTGTACCGGTGTAACCGCTCCTGTTTCCCCTCGCGTGCGCTACTTCCCTTCTGAACGATTGATGCCTTTTTAAAAAGGCATTGGCGGACACTTCTACTCCTCTCGGAGTTTTGACTAAAGTTGGTATTATTCCCAAGATTCTTTTTGGCAGTACTTCATGTGATCAGATGTTTAAAATGATAGATCAGTTATCCTTTAGTGTTCTCACTGGGGCATGTGTTCTTGGGAGTCACCTCTTTTAGCACTGCAGAGCTGTATGCAGGTCTAAGAGAGAACTCCACTCAGAACTGCAGACCAATCTCATACAGCACAAGAAAGATAACTCCAGTCAAATCAGCATACCAATGAACTCATCCAGTGTCCTATCTATCCCTATCTCTCTATCTATCCTATCTATCTATCTTTCCAACCCCATTTGTATTTCATTTTCAGTAGAAAACACAGTTCATATTGAATCCTTATGTAGTCTAGCTAAAGTAGACGCGTTGATGGGCTGACGTTATGGCTGGATCAGGCTTTACCCCAGAGCAAAGCACCCTGAATCCAGCTGTGAGGTCACTGCAGCCCCAGCCCTCTCCAGATGTGCTGACACTGATATCAGGCACTAGAGTTTGCTCAGCTGGAGCCAGTTTACATACTAGCATGATTTTGTATAATTAGAAGTAGTGCTCCCTCATTATAACTCCCTCTCCATAATGCACATATAGTGAACCAAAAATGTAACTTTCCCTGAATTAACCGTGCATGAAGCACTATGAAATCAATGCTATATTTTTTACAAAAGGTAACTTTCCCACTCGTGGATCATTTTAATGAGCAGTTTTTAAACTTTTGGCTAAATGGACGGTCGGGTTCAGTTCGAAGCGACAGACGAGCAAACCAAGTGTGAGAAGGAGAGCGGGGGGGGAGAGGGAATGGGCTCACCCCAGTATGCGTGTGTGTGCGCACAAGGACTGCTAATAAAATTATAAATGCATAAAGGTTGGGGTGAAGTATGTAATAAAATTCCTTTCCAGAAGTGCGTGTTGAATTTTCCTGGAGCCAGTCTGTATTTTTTTTAACGTTTCGTTTTGGGAGTGGCTGTTTGTTCCCTGCCAAGCTGAACTCCCTGAGTTAGTGCTTTGTTCTGCATGCTATACACTATAGGAAATAGAGCTAATCATAAGGCTCTTTCTGACGGAGCCTGACTTGTAATTGCCTTGAATTGAATCTGCTGCCTTTTGTTATTTTAATGTCATTTCCGGATCTTTTAAAAGTAATGAGACCTTGTTGTTTTTTTTCTTTTGAGAGTGGATTCCATTGAAGGTTATTGCAACTCACCTCGCTGTCCAGCCAAGTATCAGGATATGGCATTGGGCTTGTGGAGCGTGCAGTGCAGTCGGGACATTAGGAACCTGTTTGTGATGCTTGACCACACACTTTAATACACACAGCTGGGGATGCAGAAACTATAGATTTATACATAGCAAACCACTGAACCGAATTCTGTCGATGTACATTCTTTTGCATGGGCTGTCTGCTGAAACCATGCAGCGAGTGTTACAGATTTCACTTGCAGTTAGAGCCTGTGCAACACGACCTATACGAATTCAGCATTACAACAGGTGTCCCGAGATATGACATCACAGCGCCCATTGAAATGAAAAGGAGGACAGACCCCTGCATAATGAACCACACAGATGCCTGGGTGCTCCTCTCCTTTGTGTTTGTGCTGGTGCTCCCAGTATACCCGTCTTACCCAGTGCTTTGTGTGCTCTTCCAGGCCTACACCAGCCAGTTTGTGTCACTCATCATGTTTGCCCTGCTGATGTGTGACGACAGGATCTCAATGCAGGCCCGCCGGCGAGAGATCATCCAGGGGCTCCGAGTCCTGCCAGGTGAGAGAAACTCACAGCACAAAGCAGATCATCCAGGGGCTCCGAGTCCTGCCAGGTGAGAGAAACACACAGCACAAAGCAGATCATCCAGGGGCTCCGAGTCCTGCCAGGTGAGAGAAACACACAGCACAAAGCAGATCATCCAGGGGCTCCGAGTCCTGCCAGGTGAGAGAAACACACAGCGAAACACAAAGCAGATCATCCAGGGGCTCCGAGTCCTGCCAGGTGAGAGAAGCACAAAGCAGAGCAGCCAGGCTGCGCAGGCTCGTTTTATTACTGGGGTTTTGTATACTGCTTTTAAGTGTTCAGCCGGTTTCATTCAGTATGGTAATTATCTGTTTGGCTCTTGGTTTGTTTGTGTGCATTCTGCTTACTAAATCAGGGAGCACTGTTTGGCAAAGTAGAGTCTGATTCAGCATATTCTGAGTCAGTCCCTTGATTGCGCTGCTTCATCTTTATTGAATCAGGCAGCATCAGTAAGTGTCAAGGCTACACGCAGGCTTGCTGCAGCTGGTGTACACTGTCAGCAGTGAATAAGTAGCCAACAAATGCCTTTTAAACCAGTTAGTTGTTGTTATTATTATTATTATTATTATTATTATTATTATTATTATTATTTATTGATATTATTAGTATTAAATTTTATGGGTTTATTAGGAAGGAAAGAAGGTGGTTGTGGAAACTTGTTTTCATGCTCTGATCTTTCTCTCCTCTCTCTCTCTCTTCCTCTCTCTCTTACTCTTTCTCTCGCTCTTCCTCTTTCTCGCGCTCTCTCCTCTCTCTCATCTTCCTCTCGCGCTCTCCTCTCTGTCTTTCTCTCTCCTCTCTCGCGCTCTCTCTCCTCTTGCTCTTTCTCCTCTCTCTCTCTCTCTCTCTCTCTCTCTCTCTCTCTCTCTCTCTCTCTCGCGCTCTCCTCTCCTCTCTCTTCCTCTCGCGCTCTCCTCTCTCCTCTCTATCTCTCTCTCTCTCCCTCAGACCTGATCAAGGAGGTGCTTGCGCTGGATGATGAGATTCAGAAGCTGGCGATGGAGCTCTACCAGCAGAAGTCTGTCCTCATCATGGGCCGCGGCTACCACTACGCAACCTGCCTGGAGGGGGCGCTGGTGAGCAACCTTGGCATTTAATATGCAGCAGTTACATTGTATAGCAGTGTTTACTCTGATCCGGGTTTAATGTTTTAGACGTGTCCCTAACTACAAAATCCATACTGCAAAATGAAACAAACGTTTGTGCTTTGTTTTATTTTTTTGATTTGCACTGTAGATGCACTGGGTTGTGTTTTGAAAGTTTAGTTTTTGTTATATGTATTTATACCCATCTGCTCGGTAGAAAATCAAGGAGATCACCTACATGCACTCAGAGGGGATCCTGGCTGGGGAGCTGAAGCACGGACCTCTGGCCCTCGTGGACAAGCTGATGCCAGTTATCATGATAATCATGAGGGACAACACCTACACCAAATGCCAGAACGCACTGCAGCAGGTGGCGGCTCGACAGGTGAGAGGGAGGGAGTGGTGAGAGATCAGGAGAGAGGGAGAGACCACACCTACACCCAAGTGTCAGAACACACTGCAGCAAGCAAGACCACACCCAGACCAAGTGACATAACAGGCTGCAGGGAGACGGGTGAGATGGTGTAGGAGAGAGGGAGGGAGAGCCAGGAGAGACCACATGAGAATAAAGAAGGTGTTTGAGAGAAAGGGGGGGACGGACCAGACCTACAGCTACAGCCAAAAGTTTTGCATCACCTAGAATTAAGGATTGAAACAAAAACAAAACTTTTGTGAACATAATATATTGTCAAAGAAACTACAAAATGAGATTGCAAAAAAGTCTACCGGAAGCCATAATAGCAGTATTTCATGTTCGAAATGTCAGATTCTTCATTCGACTTTATGAAGCACAATGAGTTCATTCTATAGGGTGATGCAAAACTTTTACCCTTTGTAACACACTGCTGCTTGAGCAGAGGGAGAGAGTGAAAATGTAGAAAGTGATGTGTGTGTGTGAGAGAGAGGAGAGACGCGGAGAGTGACCCATGTCCTGTCCCTGCTTCAGGGCCGCCCCATTGTGATCTGTGACAAGGACGACTATGAGACGATCAAGAGCTCGACCCGGACAATCAAGGTGCCGCACTGCGTGGACTGTCTGCAGGGCGTCCTGAGTGTGATCCCCCTGCAGCTGCTGTCCTTCCACCTGGCTGTGCTGCGGGGCTTCGACGTGAGTGACACGCCTCGTAACACCACTTAATCTATCCCGTCTTCCGTCACGAGCAATTTCACGCTGTCAGCGCGGCCCTGCTTTATTGCCTCTACTTTATATGTGAAAAAATGCGATACTTGATCCAAATATGTGAACTCGCCACCCTGATCTGAACCGGCAAGTGCAGCACTGATAAGCTCTGTTTTTCCCCCGCAGGTTGACTGCCCAAGAAACCTGGCCAAGTCTGTGACTGTGGAGTGAAGCCCACGGTACCTGGAAACCAGACTGGAATACATCGTTAACGAAAAAAAAAAAAAGATATTTAGATCCGTTTTCGTGTTTTTTTTTTTTATATATATGTTTATTGTACCCCGGCAATTTTTAGTGCGACTCGTTTGAAATCGTTAGACACTCTGTACTTGCGTGTGCAATCTCTATTCCCTTTCAGAAAAGTGTTCCATTCTGTTACTGTCGTCATAGAGAGAGTCGGGAAACCATTCCTGGAATTCTCGGGAGCTGTTGCTTCTTCCTCCTTTAGTGCGGACAAAAAAAAAAAAAAAAAGTTGCAATAGCAGTGGGGTTGATATTTTTCTCCGTATGTCACAGGAAAATGATCCTGAAGCTTCCTTGACTTTTGGTCTTCCCTGAGAAGATTTCCAGTCCAGCTGAGGTTGTAGCTAACGTTTTAACGCAAAACTGTAGAGAGCTCATCTATGTGTGTTTTTATTTGTTTGTTTTGTTGAGATTAGCTGGGCTTCGGCTGGTGGCTATCACCCTAAGCCCCTGTAACTGAATCAAGCGCCGAGTCTCAAGTTTCAGTTTATCCATTCGTTTTACCTCGCTAGTAGGATGCGGTATGCCCGAGACAGCGCCTCCTGCTGGCTTGTTCTAGTTACTGCCTGATCTGAGGGTTTTTCAGTTGGTAAGTTGCCCGTGGATTTGTAGCTCCAGTCCTTGGGTACCATAAACAGCAGAGGAAGGAGCCGTTGAAGTCTGGCACCTGAAGTTACATTCCTGTTTGTGGCACCTCAGGAACTGCGGCCCCTTTGCAGCTGCTTTTTTTGAACATTAAAGTGCGCCGTGCTTCTCAAATGAATGTTACAACGTTTCTATGTGTATCTGCTGTGTTACCGAAGAGGCAGCACCTGTGCCTCCTAGTTTACAGTTTGAACTGGAATCAGGTGAAATGAAGAATTTGGCGAGTGGGGAGGCTAATTCCAGCCCTAGCCCTACTTTTTTTTCGTTTTTTTTTCTTTTCTTTTTTTCCATAAGATTGTGGGACCATTCTGGCTTTTTTCGATCTAGGGTTTCAGTTTTCGGGGTGCAGCCAACCCCAGGGCAGTGTGTGTTGGTTATAAATAAGACTCCCATTGCATAGCAGTTTGAGCCTTTCCAGGTGTTCACTGTGATCTTAATTAGGTTCACCTGAGCTTAATGAGATGCACACTACAGATGCACATTTTTATGTGATCCTAAATAAGTTTACAGTAAAACTTGAACTGAGTCTGCTGTGGGTTTCAGTCTTGCTTCTGTAGATTGGGGGACCATAAGATGAACCCAGTCCCATTTTCATAAGATGGCCCTTTCGAATCCATAATGAACCGGTAAGTGAGCAGGACTCTAATAGGCTGGTGTTTAAGGCCACAGGCCAAATAGAAATAGAAGTCCCGAGTTTCAATATAATTGAAATAGAGGTTCTTGCTGACGACATTCTACGACATATAGTTTCTGAATTGGTTGCAAAATATTTTAATAATGTATTAAAAAAAAGATTTGGATGCACTTATTTCTCAAGAAATGTGAAACCAGTGTACATGAAATCACTAGTGGGGGTAAATCAAACGTGCGTTTTTATATTCTTGTTGCGTTTGCGAGGGAACGCCCGGCTATATCGGTAGAGACACGAGAGAACGCCCGGCTATATCGGTAGAGACACGAGAGACACACTTTTTGGCACAGAATAACTTTGACATACAAACTTTTAAGAATTCTAATTTAAAAAAAAAAATTAAATATTAATAAATATAAATTTATCTATCTGACGATATATATTATATATATAATATATATGATTATATAGATATCTATAATATATATATATACAATACAATACCAATAAATACAATAAAATAAAATAAAATAAATTGCTATTCATCAGACATTCCTAGTCCTAGAAGCCAGCGTCAGTCTGGAATGGTTCCGTGAATGTATTCTTTTGAACAGAGGGGTCTGCTTGTTTAGCCCCTGATGCGTGGAGATTAGGGAGCTCAGCCGCTCTTGCGTGTGGATGATGATCCTGCGGTTTGGCTTCAGTTGCAGTGCAGTCTGGCACTGTGCTGTGAACCAGGAGTCATTACTGCTGTTGCTTGTACCGTGGAGCTGCAGTCTGTGTCTCTAACCTTCCCTGATTCACTGAACAATGAAAATCAAACCCCCAACACTTGTTGCAAGTACAGCTGTGAGTCAAAGTTGTGTATCACCTAGAATTGCAGGATTGAGACGTTAATTAAAAAAAAACAAAAAAAAACAAAAAAAAACATCATTATTTAAATTTATTTAACATCATGCAATTAAATAAACTACAACGTTAATGCAAAAGTCGACCAGAAGCCATAAGAGACGTCCAGCATGTCATGTTAGATTTCGAATTTGCCACGTTTTTCAATTTGACAGTTTCTTCATTAAGGATATGGAAAACTGCAATGCGGTGTGTAATTCAATATTTTAACAGGTTTCATTCGACCCTTTTATAAAGCAAAATGAGTTAATTCTGTAGTGTGTTGCGTTCACAAGGAACTTCTCCTTTTTCCAATAGTGTTTTGAACCTTAAAATACATCGTTTCCTTGCCAAGCTCCACGGGGTTCGAAGGAACCAAGGGTTCTGAACCTGTGAGTACCTGATGTATAAAGGATTTGGGAATCGAACCCTCTTAGTTTTAACCCTGATTTTAGATGAGTGAAGAGCCACTGCGTAACCCTAAATAACTGACAGTGCCTGCTGTGCTTTCAGTCGGGGTGTGCTGGCATCTTGTGCCACCCCAGAGTTCAGTGACCGAAAGCCATCTGTGGAAAATGGGACCCTACGTAAATCTTTTCAGATTTGTTTGGGTATTTTTTGTTTATTTGCTTGTTCTGCATTTTCATCTTTTACATCAATATTATGTCACTTTCTTTCTGGGTTTGTAAAGCCTGTTATTTATTATAAACATGCTTTAAAACAATGAGATTATGTTTTTTTTTGTTGTTTGTTGTTTAATTCTTACTGAGCCCAGAGAGAGTGATCAAACAGAATGCGGTGTGAGGACAGACCTCATTAATGCATCAGTTTCTGTAGCAGGATAGCTTACTGATGCAGTCCTGTGAATTCTGTCATGTGAGCAGATTGACACAGAATACATTTCAAGCAGTGTTTCACACAACATCTGTCCCAGCACTTTCATCCAAAACAGCTGGGTAGAGTGATGGGACTCTGGTGATGTAGAAGGCACCTCTGCTCACTGACACATTCAATACCAATTCCCTTCAGTGTGATCAGATTGCAAAAGTGGGCGACAACGCAGCGCACGGATTGATCTGAGCATTCGTTTCCGTGTGTGTGTGAAAATAGCATGCCTGACTGTAAGCACAAGAAAGTTTGCAAGTGTAATCTTAATTCAGACAGTTTGCGAGCAGTCCTTACAATGATGTCACCCCAAGCCCCGCCCAATAATTCTCTGAAACTCGGACAAGTGCCCCCCCAATTAAATTAATTCTCCTTTCTGTGATCGAAATGAAACTCTTGTAGAAAGTGCATTGATTATTAAAAAAAAGTATACATCCAGTCCTTGGATCTATAATCTGCCTGTGCTGAACCGTAGTAGCTGTGGTGCTGGTGTCTTCTCCAGCAATGTGAACCAGGGGGCGCTACTGCATTCTTCTTAAAGACTAGCTGGCTAAAAAGCTTTATCCAATCTGCGCTCCCCCTCCCTCTCCCTTCCTCTGCAGGCCCAGCTGGGAAATCAGTTCTTGGCTCCTCCAGCTGTTTTCTGCTTGTGTGATCACAAGCTGATGCCCACGGTCTGGCTGCAGTGGAAGCAGCGGCCAGGGGAATTGATCAGTAGCCCCGGGTCGCTCTGCCAGAACCTGGCGCGGCTGTTCCCTGTGAGAGGGCGCTTGATCCACTACTGCGTAAAACTTGGACAGCGAAAGAAAGTCGAGTAAGAATGCAGCCTCAGTCTGGGCTGCTGTCTCCACGGAGATTATCTCCCAGGCTGGTAATGGAAAGTAGTTCAGAGGCTGGTTTAAATTTCACCAAAAAAGAAAAAACTTGCTTGCTTGTTAACCCCACGATGGTTTAGCGCTGCACGACATGCGATCTATCGGAGCCAGCTAATCGAGGCTGATGCAACACCGGCTCATTTGTTTATCTGCAAAGTTTTAAAGAGGGGATGCAACATCTTGTTTTGATGCATGTTCTGTTTTAGTTTTGAGAATTATCAAGGCCATGGGGAAAATGATTAGCCAAAATACAGTGCCACATTCGAATGGCACGCCCTACACCTCTTGCATCTCGCAGTTCTGGGTCTGTTTGGAAGAGGTGCATCATCTTATATGTCAACAGTGACACACAATGAGTAAGAAGTAGTGTACAAACAAAACGTCCTTGACCGCTGGTGTGGGAGAATCGCAGCGCACGCAATCCAACTGCACTGTGTTGTTTTTCATTAACTTTGAAGTGCTCTGAAGGTCACGAGTAGACTGGCAAAACCCACATGTTTTTGTAAAGATAGCAGAATGACAGTGTTACTTGCACTAACAACTCAAAATGCTACTAAATTTTGCTTACAAGAATGTGAGATTAGAAAGAAAAAAGGGATTAACAGTCCTGCAAAGTGGGATATATTTTGCTATCTTATTTCATTTCTTTTATTAACGAATTTGACAGTGGAGGAAGAAGACTATTACTGGGTCCCAGGGGAGCCTCCACACTTCCCCTGTCTGTGCTGCAATTTCTATAGGCAGAACACTGCTCACTTCAGATCGCTGTAGTGTAAAAAGTAAACTCCAGTCTGTAGTTTTGTGGGTTTGCATTGCAAAGTTTAACGGTACCCTGTTTTTTTTTCCAATTTGAAATATCATGCTGCCAACCCAGAGCTACAGCGTTGGAGGACAATGCAGTTCTGGACAGCTTACAGGCAAGCCAGCAGGCGCCCGGCCAGACCACAGGGGTCGCTGGTGCACAGTGAGCCGAGGACATCCTGGCCGCCCCAAGCCTCCCACCCCCCTGATGGTCAGCAGTGGAATAGCTTGGACTCGAACCGGCAACCTCCAGACTATAGGGAACATCCTGCGCTCCATGCAGAGTGCCTTTTTACCAGATTCGCCACTCGAGAGCCCCCTAAGTTTAATGTTATCTTAACATAGTTTTTTGTTGGTTTTTTTTTTGCAATGAATACTCTATTCCGTTCGGAACAAAGGATGTAAAAACAAACATTACAAAAAAAAAAAGGCTTGTTAGTAAGAGGCAGGGGTTCGGTGGGGTTTGGAGGTTCTGTGGCTGTCTGGGACTTCGAGCAATGTCCGAGCTCAGGGTGGATGGAATACCGCTGAACTTTCTTAAGGACAATTAACCAGATGGTTTCAAGCTTGCCTGTCATTATGACTTTAAACAAGTTAGCTCACTTTAAAAAAAAAAAAAAAAAAAAAAAAAAAAAAAAAAAAAAAAATCTTGGCCAGCTGTTAGAGAGATTGGTTTCCTCTCAAAAAGAAGCCGTCACTTCGCTGTTACATTAGCAGATTCCTGCAGCTGCAGAGATACCAAATACATTATCTGCTCAAAACTACCCTACTCCTGTTTATTCCTTCTTATAAGCAATTGCCGAAAACCCTCAGACTATGTCATGTACAATTTAGTGCTGGCGAACTGTAGAAACTGTCTGTTTAGATTCCCCCTCCCAGACATTAAATAATTGGTAATATTTTCCATGAAACCTCATGTCGATGTAATTAATGTATAGACAGCTGGTTCTCGTTAATAAAATCAGGGCTGCTCTGGGACAGTATGCTCCCCTCGCCCCTTTCCCATCCCTGGTAACAGGCTCTCCGAATCATTACTGCTAATTGTAGGTTTACTGCATGTGCTGTATCTCAGGTCAGTGCACCCCCTCCTCTCATTTACAGGCATGCTTGTCCTAATAGTTTCAGGTCCGCTTGTTAGCAACTTGCAACAGTGAAGCGACACGATTCATAATGGGCATTTAAAGCTAGGGATACAACTGACTGGAAAAAAAATTCTAAAAAGAATGCAACAAAACAAGATTTTTTTCTTAGTTTGCTGCATTTCCTTATCTTGCTTGATTTCTACCATTCAAATCATTTCTACCTTTCCATGAATTTGAAGCAATTGCACAAAAGTATGGCCCAGAATTATTATTATTATTTTTTTTTTTAAAAAGCATGAATCAGAATTTCTTAAAACACCAGCTCCAACCTCACTGGGCAGCCACTGCACGGATTAGGAAGATGTTTTGAATATTACTTTAGTCTTGCAGAATAGAGCCCTGTGGTTCTGTCAAGTCTCTGGGTGCAGTGGGATTACTGTCAGTGCTGTCGTCTAGTACAATGACATTTTGTTAGGCTCCTTAATTCCAACCCCATTACCTAAACCAGGGTCCATTCCACAATGACCTTGCTTTGGGTTTGCTGGAGAGTCACCGGATCCAGTAGCAGGAATAAAAACAAAGCACAGCCGTTCATTTACATTAGTTTATATAAAGCAATGATTACATAGGAGGTGATTGTACTATACGTGGGTCTATAGCACAGAAACTAGCTCAGCGTGGTTAACACAGCTCCCCACCCCGGGCCAGTCAGCTTGAGAAGGTTCCTCTGCAAGATCAGTTTAGAGAGGAGAGGTGGAGGTATGAAATTCTGTTCTCAACTTTTAAATTATCCCATTACTGCTGAGGTTGCACGGCTGTTGTTTTGGTACCTCTAGGCTTTCATGAGTTTGCAATGGGAACAGTTTGTGTTGCAGGATCCCATACAACCTTTAAAAAAAAAAAATAAAAAGAGAATGGCAGGTCTATAAAGAGTTACAGCATGGCTATCGGCATATGTTCACAACTGTAAACCAGCCCAGGCCAGGCCACATTTGCAGGTGGAGACAATGAATCAAGCTGAACCTGAGCTGAACCTGGAACATAACGATTGACAGCTATAGGGGAGGGATCTTTTTATGTGCTTTCCCCCACACCTGAGGTGTTCTGGCGACACTGAAACTCGTTCTGTGCTTTGCAGTGCGAATGCACGCCCCGGTGTAATGTGCTCACGGCGCCACGTCCAGAAAAGTCAGTTAAAATTATTTTTAAAGATTGAGATAACCTCGCTCAGGGCGTCTCCCTGCCTGCCTGCCTGCCTGACACACGCGGGTGAAGACAACATTATTAAAGAAAGTGTGGAAGCAGAGTTACAGGGTTAGTTTAGGACTGTGGTTTGTTTTTTTAAACTCCACATTTACAGTGCATTATGGGACTTGTAGTACTATCTGTTAACCCTTTAAGGTACAAGGGACATGTGTGTCCCACAAATAAAATGAAGCTATGTCTGATTTTTGCAATGAGGTGCGCGAAACGGGGGTTAAATGTACCGGCAGGTTGGATCCGGTCCAAAAAAAAAAGAACCTGTCACATCAAACCTGATGGTTTTCACTCTCAAACTGTTTGATTGCAAATGGTTCCAACTGCACCTCAGGTGCCTGATCCAATTCAAACTGACCCAGCCCATCTCTTAATCCAGGGGCTGTGTTAACCATGCATGCGTCACTACAGTCAGATAATCTGTACATTTATTAACCAACAAAAACAAAACATATAAAGAAATAAAAAAACAAAGAAGGGAAAAAAAAAAAAACATTTGAAAACAAGCACAGCTTGATACGATAATAACATGCCATGAAATATCACTGGCTTTTACAACATACAATAATTTACTATACTGTAGACATAGCGGACACCCTCCTCCTCACTGGCCTATCCTTGACACACTGGAATGCTTCCATCTAGCACATGGTAAACATGCAGTATAAAATATATACATCGTGAACCCAACAGATAATTTCTGTTTTGCTTTGTATTCCCCCACCCCCCCTGTTGGAAGTTTCCTTTTGCGGGCGTGACGTTTCTGCAGCACGCCCCCACAACCTCCCTCCTACCCGTGCAGTTACACATGTGCTCTTCAAAAAGCACTCCGTCGACAGGCAGAGCTCACTGCGGTGCAGCCTTTGCAAAACGCAGCACGTCCCACTAAGTTATTAACTTCCAGTGTTCTTGATGAAGCTCTACGGCGATTTGCCCGCGCTCGCATCACATGCCAACGCCTTCCCTTTGCAGAACTACAGCCCGCAGTAAACTAGTTCTGAGCAATCGCTTCAAAACGAACAAAAACGGTTTGTCTTCCGACTGCCTTTTGCCTTGCAGAGACCTAGCCCTGCTCACTCTTGCGTTCAGGCTGTGCCACTGAATTGCTCTTGCCGTTTCTCTTTCCGTACTGGCATCGGGGCAATAAGGCGACCCTAGCTCCTTGTTGCTGCTCTAAACTACAAACCCGTTCCTGTCGATTTTGTCAGCATTCACCTTCGATACCTTTTCACCTTCAGCATTCACCTTCAATACCTCCAGGAAAACATGCATATAGACAGACTGTAACACAGCCAAAAAAAAACAGCATTCGCACAGTCAGTAAACCCTTTCCCCTTCATCAATATCTGTGAAGCTGCCGAATTCTTCTCAACCTTGTCGATTTTATTTTCGTGTTACGCACTCGCCACACACAAGGGAATAGTAGATTAAAACCAAGGAAGAATGCATTACTCTCCGTTCTCTCTCTGTTAGGAATCTGTTCACCTGCTTTTCCTCCTAATACAGCCAGAACAAGCAATCTTAAAATCTGTCGCCGGCTCCACAGCTCATTACTGACGTGCGGTATTTCCAGTGCCCAGCCTGGGCTGGTTAGCCCTGCCTCTGCCCTTAACCATCTCTCTTTATGCAACTGGAGCTCATGCCATCCCAGTTACAGGTAGATCGTACACTTAGCAGACAAACACCTGCAGGGAGCTTTGCAACCAAACACAGCTGCGCAGGGCCAACGAAACAAAATCCTGATTTGAAAATCTGAAAACCTAACCGGTCTCTGAATTACAGGAGACAGAGAGCTATGTGATGAACAGGACCACAGCCCTTCAATTGAGACCTAGGGAGAGCCTTGCAGGCCTTTTCGTAGTTCTGCACAGATTTTAAAGGGGATTCCCGAACACTGTTCCATGAATCAAAAATCTGAAGCGCTGAGCCACCTGTGGGGTAAAAACACGTTTCTAGCAGACCTCACAATAGCTTCAGCTCATTATCCCCCACAAGCATTGACACATTCATCAGAACAAGCAAGGATCCACTTACTAGAGCCAGTACCTTGTATAGAATCCAGTCTGTAAACTAACCAGCTACATAGACCAGGACCCCTTATGATAAAGGTTTCTGGTCAACCCCTGAACTCAAGGGATCTTTAGATGGGACTAGGAGGCATCCTGACCAATCATTAATGCCCTCATGAAGTAATCTGGTCATGTGTGTATATGTAGTACCAATGCGGCTGCACCATTTCTTTGCCCAAATGACAGCAATGCTGCCAAGCACAGGCTAGACTTGAATGCTGGCAAGATGTGTGGTTAAAACAAAAACAACATCTATATTCTTACACTGACAATAAAAACTGAAGTATAAGCAAATATTCGCTTCATGCAGTCCCAGAGTTTGATATCCAAATGTGGACAGAAAGCCGCCATGAGGCAGCTCTCGCCGATGGCAAGAGATTTTCAAGCAGCCCCCTCTCCGGTGCATTGTCGGCGATCCCTGGTGGCTGGATACAGGCGGTGCAGCTGGCAGTTGGCATGAAGAGGGAGGGAGCGACGTCAATGCTGGGTAAGGCCTGTGAGGCTGATGCGATTTCTGTTTATCCTTCGTGCAAACGCCATCATGTTGACCATGCAACAGAATTTTGGTTAAAAAAAAAAAAAAAAAAAAAAAACTATATAAAAAAATGATAAAATGAAAAAAAATGTATACGAAATACACAAAAACTAAGATGGAAGAATGTCAGCCATAAAAGATTATAGTCTATAGGAGCCCAAAACGTGATCAATAGTGGTTTGGTATTGGGATGATATCACTTCCTGTGAATGGAGTATTTCCTAGTTTGAACGCCACTGAGGAAGTGATGCTGCGTCCTGCTCGCTTGAAGTCCTTCCGGGTCACCTAGAGTGAGGGTCGGGGAGGAGGGCGGTCCGGGGGTGGGGCTCTACAGGGAGGCGGAGCCAGAGGGGGAGGGGGCAGACGATGCTACGCAACCACGAACTCCTCCTCGGACACTGATGGGGGGTGGCAATGCATAGGGAGGGGGGCCTCAGACTCCCCCTCCCCCTTTCCCCTCCTCGTCCCCCTCCAGGGGGAGGTCGCAGGGAAGCGAGAGGGGCTGGAGGTGGGGTAGGAGGGAGGGTGGAGGTTCGACCTCCCCTGGAGGGGAGGCGATGGGGGCTGTGACTCCTCGGAGGGAGCATGTCCCAGCTGGGGTGGAGGGGGGGTGTAGAAGGGGGTGGTGTAGATGGGGGGCGTGTAGATGGGGTATCTGGGAGGCGGCTTGTTGACTCTGGTAAAGTTGATACATCGTCCCTGGAATGAACAGACAGGAAGGAAAGGTTACTGTCGGGCTCCACTGTTGCGTAACACTGTGGATATTGTCAACAACCAGGTCTTGTGACTTCATTGTTATGTAGCTCAGGACATATTTTCTAAAAAGCCTGAGGCTTGTTTTGATATGTTATTACGCAACATTTCTTATTTTTCATGAGTCTTATTACTCACTCAGCGAGACATTCTTGTATTTTGACCCCTTAGAAATGTTTACCAGGACATTTTGCACAGTATTTTTGCACCTTTACTGTGCTTTTTCCATAGCTTGCCATGTTTTTTTAATATGCTTTACCAGACCTCTCTGTGCTTTACAATGCTTGCCTATGCTTTACCAGACCTCTCTGTGCTTTACAATGCTTCCCTATGCTTTACTACACCTCTCTGTGCTTTACAATGCTTGCCTATGCTTTACCAGACCTCTCTGTGCTTTACAATGCTTGCCTATGCTTTCACTGTGCTTTATTTTACCCCTTCCTCTGCCCCGCAGAGGGAAATCAGGGAGCAAGTTAACCCAACTCTAATGAACGAATCCTAGTTTTGACACTGGATACAGACAGCAGTGTGTGAAGACCAGCATTGTGCAGTAAAAGCACTTGCGCACCATTGCAAACACCTGGGCCATGCAGCTTGCTTTTAGGTATTTGGACAAAAGTCATTTAAAGCACAGCCCAATACGCACGTTCTCACTTGGTTCAGAGTCTCCACTAATGCCATTGCTTCCAGGAACAGCTACATATATAAACCCAACCCTGAGCTTAAAACTACAGTTTTATCATCAAACCTTTAGCTTAAAGTCACTCACAGATTGCAAAACTGCGAACAGCAAGCCCTGTAAGCAGGGGGTGTCCAATCCCAGTCCCGGAGGGGCCATTCCACTCCAGGTTTAAAGATAATGAACTACTTCAGGGTCTAGATGGAGGTTTCATTGGTTCAATTAAACAAGAACCGGGTTGGAACAAAGACCAGGAGTGGAATTAGTCTGTTTTGCCCACCCCTACCTGTCAATCCGAATCAATCCCTGAACTACAGACTGAACCGTCTACCGCACAGTGCCAGCCAGTCAGTGAAGCCCAGGCAGCAGTGTTTACGTATGATGAAGCCCCTGTTGGGATTCTCTGCTCTGGGGTAAATCAAGGACACAGCCCTGGCTGCTGAGCCTCTGGCTGTGCACACCCAAACTCACCCCGTCAGCGATTTCTATTACAATATAAACAGCCAGGTAAGCTGGCAGAGTCAGCAGTGAGAGGAGCAACTGGGCTGTTAGCTTCTCAAAGAAAATTCACTTCTTCCCCTACTTGGTACTCAAACCTTTCAAGAACAGCCTGTTTTTATTTTATTTTCTGTCATCACCATAATCCGTCAATGTTTGTGGAAGACCCCCCCCCCATATAACCATATATCATATTTGTTTTTTGTTTGTTTTTTTAAAAGGAAGCTGCTGTGATCATTTCAGAGTGTTCTCCGATCACAAGGGAGTTTACTGAAACGCTGGCTCTGCCAACAGAAACAGACCCCGAGGAGTGACCACAGAACCAGGACAGACGCATTCCGCCAAATTCAGCACCGGCTTGGTTTGGTTCCTGCAGAATTCCACCTTTGCCAGCCTCCATCTGGTGCAGCAGGGTGCAACCAGAAAACTGCCCACCCTGCAACGCTCTGCCCCGAGTGAATGGATCAGCAAGAAATACCACATTCATCAAAAATGAACTATACCACTCTATTATTTTGCTTCAGACTTTTACCGGACCCTCCTGGCCTCCTATAGACTTCGCAGATTGCGTTTGCTCTATAATCCAATAGTACCTCCAGTCTTTGCTCTTACTGTGTGCTTATTCCCCAGTGGGGATAACCCTCTGTATGTGCGCGCTCTGTTTTTGTAGATGGGGTGTCAGTGTGTGTGGTGGAGACGTGAGAGTAACACATCAAAAGCCTCTGTCTGATCAAAGGGCTCTTTCTCCGTCCCCCTGAGTCAGACACAAGCCTGGGATTTGTACACATAAACTGAGTTACACAGGAGCGCATCTCTCTGCCTTTTAATGAGCTGTCTTACCCAGGAAATGCCTGTTTTACAGGAGAGTTAAGAGGCAGTATTAAGGAGGCCTTTGTAGTCAGACACTGGGGGGGGTGGGGGGAACAATTCTTATCAAGAAGTCTGTTTCTTTTCAAAAGAGGGATACGCTACAGAATCGTTTTAAGAGGCCCATTGTGATATCACCAGGGGCAATACAATTTGAAATGCAACTGCAATGTATTTGATGTCCAGCAGGGGGCTAAGACTTGTGTGTTTAAACTTCAGTCCTTGCAAGCCTTCCCTGGAGGGATCATACGCATGAAGGAAAGGAAAAAATTATTTGAGAAAAGTTTTGTCTAAAAGTCTTTCTCAAAGTCTGGGCCATGATGTTTCTTTTAGTTTTGGCAACTGTATTCTTCCAATGATCCAATTTTTTTTAAACAAATACATATTTTTGAAAACGTACAGGCCAATGCATCGCGATAGAAAGCAGCGTTGTGTGCGGCTTTAATGTTTCGCCGGCATTCGTCCCACATGAAAAGCGTTCCAGGAACTCTGCCCCTAAGCCCTTACTGTACACAAGCTTGTTAAACTTGAACAGATACAGGAATCCAGCGCAGGGACCTCTTCATGTGGGCAGCGTCTAATTACCTGCTTCCCTGAAACTAGTCACAGCTGCTCAGCACGGGCAGAATCAAAGAATAACCAGTGGGGCTGGTAACCATTACTGCTGCGCTTTTAAACCCTTGAAAGACACAATGTTTAGAGGTCAAAATACAGACTCTTATTCACTGCCTGCCTGCCTCTCTCTGTGCCCATCTGCCAATCTGTCAGTCTTCCTGCCTGCCTATCTGTCACTCAACCTGATGAGCACTATACCTGCCTTGAATTTCAATAATCAATAATCAAGCAAGACAACAAAGATGTATGTAATAATAATATCTATTTTTATATAGCGCCTTTCATAGTGGATCACCATCAGAAAGCTCTCTACAGAGGCAGGCTGTGAACTGTGCATTATATGCAGAGTCACTTCCAATAGGACACTGATTTAACATCTCATCCACAGGACGGAGCACAAGGAGGTGAAGCGACTCGCTCAGGTTTGCACACAGTGAGTCAGTCAGTGGCAGACGTGGGATTTGAACCGAGGACCTTCTGTTTACAAGCCCTGGACTTTAACCACTGGACCGCACTGCCTCCTTAAAAGAAACAAATCCCTGTATACTGGGGAAAGCAATTGCAACGCATTGGAAAAGTTAATTTTTCTCATCCAATATATAAGAAATACACTTGCAATTTTTATTTGTTTATTTTTTTAATGGGAACATAACCGACTTTTAACCTCCTCGAATATAAATACAAAACCCGAATGTGATGACTCACAGTCATCGGCATATCTGCAGTGATGGGTGATGACCCGCACACTGCTGCATGAAGTCACTCCAACAATGGGGTGGTACCAGTACACTGAACAGCATGTGTTCCAATGATCTCGTGCAGGCTGTGAATCATTACCAAAAAGAGAGCTGTGGGCATTCAAAAATGTAACATTTAATACAAGTGCAATCCTGTGACAGTCAGCCCTACCCTGCGTTGCCTGTGCACGGTTTGTTTCCCCCGTACTGTGCTTTAGTGGGCTTGCCCATATACTTCTTTCTGTGGTGTCAACCATTATCCAAACTCCTTGAAGCATAAAAAAGGCAGTGAATTGCTTCACGTATACCGTGCATTGAAACCGTTTGCAAAAAAATGCATCAATCATTTTGGTTTTGCAATGTAGGTAAAAGGAACCGCCATCCAACCCCCCCAGCTGTCAACCGGACCCCCTCCCCAAGCCCCCTCCTTTATTAATCCCCAGAGAAGTCCCGCACTGTACTTGAGGAAGGCAGCTGGCTCCCTAATTACAGATTTCTAATGGCTAGAGCAGACTCCCGTACCCAGAGGAGGGCTCTGTGAATGCTTGCAGGGAAGCAGAGCACTCCGGTCCTCAGGAAGCCTGCTTTATTAGAACCAGCTGCGAGCTGGGGCAAGCCTGCGGGCTGCAGAGCAAAAAACTCCCCCCCGCGCAGCTCACAGTGTCGTTTCCCGTCAAGAGTAAGGAGAGCAGGGGTTAAGGCTGTACTATTTTCCTCAAAAGGGGGGGTGTGCATCGGCAAACTGATGACAAGGCACAATCCTATCCAGATATCTGCTGCTGTGGCGCTAACGATAACATTGTTCTGTAGTTGCCTGGGAGACGAGAATTTTTTCTCCAAGGGAAAAAGTTATTTAAATAATCAAGGGTTCCGCTTTGAAGTTGTTGTTTTTTTTTTGTTTTTGGTTCAAGCCAAACTGGCAGAAGAAGCATACTGTAGAATCTCTTTAAAAAGTGAACCTTTTATTTTCTCCAGATTAGTTACAGTACGTTTCACTTAGGCGGTGTTTTGATTCAGAAACGGGCTGCGTTAATAAAGCTAGGGCTGGAGGGCGGGAAGGAATTTTACAAGGATTAAGGATCACAAACCTCTTCCAGTTTCCCAGAATACCAAACATGCCCACCCTCTTTCCCTCTCTCCTGTACCGAATGATTGCTGACTCCAGGCTACTGAATCGTTGTTGTCCGGGTCCCTCGTTTTTCAATCTAATAAATCACAGCTGCTTTTACCTTGTCTCCCGGCAACGGCCTCATCACTGACACCCGGTCATATCCTTTCTGCAGCAGCAACCACAGCGCATCCAGCTTCCCCTGAAACAAACGGAAAAGCACTTCAGCCTCCGGACCATAGGGGGGCGCTCACTGAAACACCCGCCAGCTTACGCTCACACAGCGAAAACCGATAACACTGAATGAGGAGGCGTGGGCTTGAAAAGTACGGGAAAGGAGCAGTCATGAGGTAAACAATTAATTAACCACTGTAACCATGTCAAAGAGAGTAGTTAGTGGTTGGTTGCACTGAACAGAGGAACATCTGAATTTATTTATCTGAATATTATAATTAGTAAGATAACAGAAACAAACTGTAGTGTACAGCTTAGTGAGTACATACCGGGTCCGGAGGAAAACACAGACCTCCAGATCACTGAGTCTGAGGGATCTCTCCAGGGTAGAGATAATCTGATTACACAATCTGATTATACAATCTCTATTACACTAGTGCCACGTATTGTATCTAAACAATATCGTTCCATCTCAGAATGCAACGTGGGTTATGGGCACTAATAAGTAAAGATTTGATACACAGTCTGGTCTCATCCTTGTAGCACAACAAAGTGAGTATAATCTATGTTTCCCTTCATCTGTCAAACCCTCCACACACGTCTCCAACAAAGCACCATGGTCACATGACCCCCTGCATTTCTGAGGTTAACCTACTGGATATTTCCAAAGCATGTGAGCAGATGAGCACCAGTATTATTCCAAAAAAAAAAAAAAAAAGAATGCGCTGGGAGTGTTTTTGAAGAAAAATCAAAGTCTTATTAAAAACTGCTAACTCTGCAGCTTTGAGTTTTTGATGTCAGGACGATTCAGGACTGGTTTCTATTAACTGCCCACACAGATGATTTTTTAATTGTATTTTGTTTTATTTCTGACACAATAGCTTAACTCCCTGTTAGCCCAGACTGTCTTTCGTTTTCTTCCGACACATGACTATGTAGGAGATTATAAATTAAACAATGTCTTTATTTTTTACAGTGTAGGACGCATTCCAAGTTGCACAAGTCAAACTTTTGTGGTGGGGGTGAGGTTTTGACTGAGAGAATAGTCAAAACCCATTGAATTTATTCTAGTTTCTTTTAGCATTTCATGGAAAACGCAAGTAGAAGTCGGTAGTGGTTTTAGACGGGTTGCAATTTGCTTACAGCCCTACTGAACCTCTTGTGAACCCCAAGCTTCGAGCTCCTCCGTGTCTCCAGACTGTGGTGTTCCGCTGGGATCCTGCGTCTACCATGCAAACCGCAACAAAAGCTACAAGTATGAGCAAGTGCATTTCTGTGTTAATAATGCAGAGTTGATAATTCCCTGGCTGGGGTCTACCTTGATTGGCGAGTACCACTTGCGCGGCCCGGGCGGTTTGTACATGCTGTTGTTGAGGGAGCGGGATGGCGAGAGGTCGAACTCCTGTTCCGGTAATTTCACCCTCGCATTCTTGGCCTTCTCCAGCTTAGCTCCTTCCTCAGTGGAGCCCCTCTCCCCCCAGCGCACCTGGAAACAAAGCCGTCCCAGTTACACAGCGGACACACGGGGCTTCTAACTGGGGAATAACCAGTTACCGCATAAATTTTTTAAAATTGTTTAGTTGAATTTTTACAAATGCAATGTATCAAGGCTCACGCTGTGAAGCTTGAGGTAGTTTCTTTTGGGGTGCCAGGTGTAACTTATCTTGTATTTTTTTTCCCCCAGATTCATATATATATGTATATGTGTACGTGCAGATTATTTATAAAGGTAGTTATAAGATGAAAAAAACTAAAAAAACACGTGACACCCCAGTTTCTTTATGTTGTTTTAGAAACGTCACTAATAGGACTAGAAAATTTCAACAACTACCAATAAAGCTCCTGCCTCCCTCACCTCCATTCTCTTGATGCCCCCCACGCCACGGCCCCCGTAATACGAAGCATCCACCGTTGGCCACTTCTTCTTGGGAGTCCCGTCCTCCTCCTCATCCTGAAACAAGGAGACACCCCGGTGAGGTCCGGCCGACAGGCAGTGGACAGGATCGGGTCAGCCTTTCAATTCCAATTCCCTTTGAGCAACACGGCACTGGTCAACATTGCAAATGGCCGTGACTCTGTCGCAGCAAGCTACACGCACACGCACACGCACACGCACACGCACACCGCGGCGACGAGTGACTTCAATTGATGGCAACTGTCAAGTCAGTTCAATTTGGCTTTCAAAAGCAGTTAAACAATTATTAATGTTTCTAAAATATACGTGTCAGTTATTTAAAAGGAATTGGGAATTGATTTTACTAATAAGAAATGGACCAGGGCTGTGGCTATGGTTTTAAACGTGTGCCGCGTATCCCGTACATATAGTGCCGTTCCCTACGTTTCCCTCGTCGTTGCTTTGCAATGGAGAGGCACGCAAATCCAGGACCTGTCTGTGGTTTACAGTTCACCGCTTTCCAGGCATGCTTCAAACTTTAAGATTGCAGCGAAGAGAGAGGTCAATGAAGGGCCGACTCGCCAAACTTAAAAGATCGTTTTATTTTTTTTTTTAAGAGATTAAAAAGCACTTTAAAAAAAAATCTGAAGAAACAAAAGAAAAGAAAATTTTAAAAAATGGTTATTTGGACTTAAAACCGGTCTTAAAAAAACATCTGCCTTGATGGAAATACAAACACAATTCTTACCACCCACTCGCTTTGATTGACACGGGTGTCTTTGGCAGCAACAAAATGTAAAGAGATCAGTCAAGAGACACCAGCACTGAGACCAGAAACGAATTACTCACAGATTTTGGACTGAGGAAAAGAAATCTAATCGTGCATTGTTTTATTTTTTTAATTTTTTTTTTACAGAGCACGGCGCTGGAGTGAAGCATGCCGTTCTCCAGTTGTTTCGTGAGGAGGCTGGATACTGGGTTACTTCATTTTTCCATTCCACTGCAAAAGCCCCAAAGCGCTGCTGTTTGTGTTGGCCAGAGGAAATGAGTGAACCCAATAGCCCAGCTCCTCATCCAGTTTCAAAACTGCAATTACTACATTCTCCAGAGCTTTAAATGAGCTGGCCGAACCACCCTGTACAGTTTTACTTTACTTTGCCGCTTAAAAAGATGATAACCCTGTCTTATTTTTGCATTATCCGAACCCAAGCCTCAATTCTAACCATAGCTCAGCTATTATTACAGATGATCTCTTGATGCTGCCTTTAAAGCAAACATTGAATTCGGGAAACAAAACTTTTCTAATAAATGTAAAGACTGCGGTTGTATTACTGGATTATATACAGTTGGCTAGATTCATTACTGTTCTGTTAACGATGGCCAGTAATTTATCTCTCATTACTTTATTTTACAAATAGAAAATAAAAAATACAAGTTCAAATGAACAGAAATACCAGAGAGGAAGTCACAGAATGATTGGGGAAAAAAAAACAAAAACAGGAGGTCTTTGTTTTTCTGCTCAGCGTTTAACAATTTCTCTCAAAAAAAAAAAACAAGCCACCAGCGATGACGTGATTACGCAATCGCTGTTTATTTTTGCCAAGTGTAGAGATTGCTGGAGTCCGTCATCCCTTCTAATGGCTTGCTGAAGAGAGCCAGCTGAAATGGGGAGGGGAGGGGTTGTGTAGCGTCACTTGACCTGGGCTCTTTGCTGTCTGGATATCTGGCCGGTCTCTCTGAGCAGAGTCGCTGACTTTCAAGAGTTTTGGTCTCTGGTGGAAAATAATGCTGTGGCATTTCCTGTTTTCAGGATCAGACTTGAAGAGAATGACAGCGAAAGAGAGAAGAGAGATAGGGGGAGAGAAAGAAGGCGGTGGAGGTAGAGAGGTTGAGGGTGAGAAAGATGGAGACAGAGGGGGGCCAAAGGAGGGAGTCAAAACTAAATGTGAAGGGAGACCATGAGGAGGAGGGGGGGGGGGGGGGGGGGGGGGGGAATAAAAGTGAAATAGTGACACCTTGTATTTCATCCCTCATGTTGCATCTCTGCCTCCTTTCTCTAAGAGCGAGCTTATGTTATTATGCATTGTTCCTCACTCTCTTGTAAAGCGCTTTGTGATGGTGGTCCGCTATGAAAGGCGCTATATAAAATAAAGATTGATTGATTGATTGAGTGTTCTATAGAGGCGTTCGGCACAAGATTGAAACAAGCTCCTGGATTGCAGTGGATCCACAAGAGATTATCCTGCAGGAAATATATTTAAACCCACTGGTATTCTTCAAACTTCCACTCATACGCACAGTGGCTCCCACCTGGCTTACCTCACTGTCGTCTGAAGGAGGGGGTGGCGGCTCCTTTATAACCTGCGGAAAACCAAAAGCACATGGTCTGATCAGCTCAGGAATGTAACCCACATGGTTTTGATTAACTTAGAACTTGTAACCCCAATAATTCATTTAATATGACTCCCATAAACTTGCTCTGAACTGAAGGAAAACATACAACCCAATTAATGTTTTGGATCCATAATATTGAAGGAGATTGCAACACCTTGCCGGAAATATGCATCCCATGTCTCTCCATGCCTCAAGCCTGCCTTGGACTGGAGGGAGCACTCTTTCTCTTAGGGGGTGAGGGAGGGAGCAGTTAAGTCTCCGTGCCTCAAGCCTGCCCTGGACTGGAGGGAGCACCCTTTCTCTTAGGGGGTGAGGGAGGGAGCAGTTCAGTCTTACTTGACTGTGTTGTTTTGTGGATCGATTACACCGACCTCCACTTGAAATGAACCCAACCCCTGCTGGCCAGATTGGGAAACTAAGTCTACAGGAGCTTTGCTGCTTGTCCCAAACAACATGGATATTTCTCATTTTGATGGTGCGCTTTCTCTTGACTTATTTTTTTCTTGCGTCTCATTTTTTATTGTTTTTCAGCATTCCATCTTCAACTTAGAGCCAAGTGAGGCAGCGGGTAGCCTTCGTGCTGAACTGCCGCTCTGAGAACTTCACCCCCTCCCTCTGCTGAGGCTGACATCATTGTTTTCCTTCTAGGAAAGTAGAAGGAAAACGCCTGCCTGTCTCCCTGCTCGCCTGCCTGTCTCCCTGCTCGTCTGCCTGTCTCCCTGCTCGTCTGCCTGGCTCTCTCCCTGCCCTCACATGCAGGAATGATGTGTCACGTACTGTTGTGTAACATGGGCCCTGTGGGGGCTTCAGAATATCCCTCCTTTTTCTTTCCTCCCATTTTTGGACCGGAGAGCTTTTTGCAGCTCGGATTCCAATTTTTCCAGCAGGGCTGTTTGTGAGTTGGGAAGACAGAAAATGATCCATCCCTGGAATATTTTATTTTTTTTTCAACCAGATGTCTTTCTCAATCTCTAAGTGTCGAGCTTTAGTTTAATCAATGTGTGTGTGTGTGTGCGTGTCTGACTGCAGTCCAGCTCTGGTCACAGTTATCTCATGCATGCTGATGATGATGATGACATTGTTATTTTACTAACCCCCCCACCACCTCCCCCCTGCAGCTCCCCTGGCTTTGGAGGGGTTGATGCTGGGGAGGCAGTAATCCAGCTCTGGCTGTGCTCCAGAGCTCCAGCACGGGAAGATTGTGCAGAGAATCTACACTGTGCAGAATATGGTGTCAGTAAGTGGGCTGGGTGTAGTGCATAACTTGTTGCATCGTTGTAGATGGGATTTCAGAACACCAGTGCAATCAGGGGCTCTGATTTTATTATCCTTTTTCTTTCACAATGAGAACTGGGAGAAAACGGGTGAATTCAGGTTCTATTTTTCCCCTTGTTAAATACAAGCTTCAAATAAGAATCGTATGCTTGACAAGGATGCAAAGCTAAACGGAAATGCCAGGGTTCTGCTTGAATGAGGCAAGGTAAGCATGGATGAAACAAGGAATTTTAAGGTTTGAAAGGTTTCACCTCGACCCGATTGGACTGGCAAAGCTGTGCTGGCCGGGTTGGACTGAGATGGTCTTAGTGACCCAGTCGGGGTGCTACAGTTCTGAAACACTTATACCTCATTTCCATGCTCCCCTCAACCCGAGCTGAACCCCTGCTGCCCCTGATACTGCGGTTCCATGTTGGGAAACACGGAATCCAATCCCGGGGTGAGCAGGTTTCTCTGTGCTTGAATATTCTCCTGTCTTAGCTGCAAAGGTTGCTGGGAAAGAACGGCCAACATCCGTCAAGCTTGGAGTCTTTTTCCCTCGACTCGAAAATTATAAAATTCTCAAGGAATTGATTACTTACCACAGTGCAGCAGAGAGGCCAGAACCACCAGAGCAGAGCCAGGGCCAGCAGGAGGAGCAGAATGAGCAGGGCGATGGCCAGGATCGTCCCATCAGACTGGGGGAGACAGACAGAGAGGCAGGGAGGGAAGGTTAGACTGCAGGAAAAAATTGCCAATGCTACTGAATGGAAAGGCAAGGGATGGACGCGAACCGCAAACAAACGTCTTGCTGTTCAAGCTCTGTAGTAGAGAGGTAAATACAGGTCTTACGCTGCTGTCAGTGTTATTAACTCATCAGCTGCTTGGAAGAGATCCACTGCACTGCACTGGGTTTAATGATTCAGTACAGTCTAGTATAGAGAATTCAGTGCTGTACTGGGGATCTGAGAGCCAGCTAATTCAATACAGTCTAGTGTAGAGAACTCAGTGCTGTACTGGGGATCTGAGAGCAGCTAATTCAATAGAGTCTAGTATAGAGAACTCAGTGCTGTACTGGGGATCTGAGAGCCAGCTAATTCAATACAGTCTAGTGTAGAGAACTCCGTGCTGTACTGGGGATCTGAGAGCCAGCTAATTTAATACAGTCTAGTATAGAGAACTCAGTGCTGTACTGGGGATCTGAGAGCCAGCTAATTCAATACAGTCTAGTATAGAGAACTCAGTGCTGTACTGGGGATCTGAGAGCCAGCTAATTCAATACAGTCTAGTAGTGAGAACGCAGTGCTGCACTGGGAATCTGAGCCCTAACATTCAGTAGAGAGAAGTAAGAAGCTCTGGGAATCTCAGTTCCAGCAGTATAGTTAGTTAGTACCAGTAGGTTAAAAACCGCAGCACCCACAAAAAAATGCTTGCTGAGGAAAGGAAATGGAGCAAGACAGCCGTCTACTTAATCACAGTTTTATGGAAGAGCTGCCTCTGCCTAGTGAAGCTAGAGCTGCATTCCTTGGAAGCAAGTGTGCAATTCAGAATCCAGAGCACGAAGAGGGGGGCTATGCCATTAAAAGGAAAACTGGGTCAAGCAGCTGTGTGCATTGTACTAAGTAAGCATAGAAAAGCCAATGCAAACAGCATGGTTTAATCTCAAGTGAATCCTGGTCCAATCACTGCAATAAATACATTTAAGGAAGATGATGTACCACAGATGGCATTGTCCACAAGCATGGGAGAAGCTGGGTGAGCAGCTGATATGACCTGGGAAACTTGACCCGGGTAAACTCCTACAAAACGAAGTGCACTGCGCTCTCTCGTTCTGTTTGGACGATTGTTTGTGGAATCCTTGTGGCCACAGTTCCCTCATTTCAAGAGCGATTTCCACAAAGCGTGACGTATTTCTGAAGCCATGTGTCCCGGGTTCCACATGCCAGGAGTCAGCACAATAACAGGGCAGCTCCAATGTCTACCACTTTTTATTTCCCCTCTGCTTCATAATTGGGAAAGACAGCTTGTTGCTCCCAAGCAGCTCCAATAGGGGGGTGGTCATCGTCATGCTGCTTTGCCAGCAGTTAGCTTGTTTAAAACTGTATACAAATAATGGGACCTTGCTGTCCCCCACTGAGAGAGAATGAGAGAGTCCAGCACCTCAGTACTTGCACAGCACACAGTATATCCGGGTGAAACCATGAGAACAATGCAGTGGAAAAGCATTGGAAAAACACAAGCTGCAGCTATCCTGGCTCAGATCAACTCTTATATAACGAAGCAGCCGAGACTTGATGTGAAAGCAATGCAGCAATGCAGCTTGTTGCCTCCCAGAGAGAGGGAGAGGGAAAGCCTGGCTGCTTGAGTACTTACGCAACGCACAGTGGTGATGGTCACGGAGCTGGAGATGAAGCTCAAGCCATCGTTCATGCTGACCTGCAGCGAAGCCTCCCTGGGGACAGAGAGGGAGATATTCAGACAGCTCATCCACTCGGGTACAGTTCTCTCACTGTTCTCAGTGCAGTGTTCTTTTCAAAAATGCATTTATTTAGTTATTTTATTTAGCGTGCCCTATTATTTTTTCGTGCACCTCATTGCAACGTTAAGAAAGAAAGTTAGCATAATTATTTATTTATTTTTATTATTTGTGGGATGCACATCCCCCCTTGTACCTTTAAAGGGTTAAAAAGGCATTTCTAACTTTTGAGGGGGGGGCGGGGTTTGAGTTACTTACGTTCCCACTTCTTCCAGGATGGGGGCGGGGCAGAGCAGGTAGGTGTTCTCCACAACCAGGGGCTTCTCCACTGGAAAGAGAGAGAGAGGCATGAAGATAGAGGAGTAACCAGTAACCTGCCCCCTGCACCACGCTGCCCCTAGTGGATGTAAAAAATACTACCTGTTTGATGTCGTATTTCATAGATCACATGGAACGCAGCAGGGGGTGCAACACACCCCCTGGGCAGGCAGAAATGCCACTAAAATGAAAAGCCTACAGCGTAGAGTGAAGGAGGATAAGTGTTGGGAGTCAATAAAGTCTCTCTCATAGCCCTGGCACGGCTGGCTTGATGAGTCAGTGCACACGTCTTAGAAAATCATCATTTGACGGCTTGTCTGTGCTTTCTCTTGCACTCTTCGTATGACAGACCCCTCCTGGCACAGCAAAGAGTGAGAATGAGTCACACTCTCAGCTTGATCAGACACAGCCACCAAACCCTTAGAAACATACATGTACAAAACTGTGCAGGAAGGGACTGCAGACAAGCATTGAACGAGCACACAGAGGTCTAAAAACAGCATTCAATATACTTGATTGAATCTTCCCATCAGCATCCAACAGCAGTGGTCTGCTGCCCAACGTATTATTAGGAGAGATGTAGTGTAGATTGCTCGAGCGGTTTTTGGCACAGCCAGGCAAATACCTCAGAACAGCAGCCTGGTCCATGTGAACACAGATCCCATTCATTTCCTGACTGCAGCGCTTAAAACACGCAGTCCTGGCAAGAACCAGCAGAAGGGGCAGTTTCTCATAGTGTTATATATAACAGAGCTATCGCTGTGACCCAAGTGTGAATCCTGATTCTGCATCAACAGTGCCAGTCTTCTCTGAATTGCTCTGAAATGGTTAGAAAGAAAGAACATATCCTCTCTCCAAGTACTTCCGGTACACCATGGTGTAACTATTATCTTGCCCCCCCTGCAAAACACTGTCTGTATTTATTTGTACCATATAAGTGGTACTTCTTTATTTCTTTAATAGTTGCTAATTGATTTTACCCCATTTTTCTCCCAATTTGAAATATCCAATTGTATTTAGGCTCAGCTCACTGCCACCACCCCTGCGCTGACTCGGGAGCGGCGAAGACAAACGCACGCTGTCCTCCGAAGTGCGTGCCGTCAGCCGACCGCTTCTTTACACCCTGCAGACTCACCGTGCAGCCACCTCAGAGCTACAGCGTCGGAGGACAACGCAGCCCTGGGCAGCTTACAGGCGCATGGCCAGACCACAGGGGGCGCTGGTGCGCAGTGAGCCGAGGACACCCTGGCTGACCTAAGCACCCCCCCCCTGGTGCAGTGAGGAGGGGGAAAAAAAAAATACACTCTCAAGCAACTCACTGAGTGTGATGCTGTCGTTGATTCGGAAGCTGCACAGGACCTTGTCGACGTTGCGCGTGTGGAGGAAACCGTTCCCATGTACCACCACCTGAAAGGATTCTGAGCAGAGAGGGGGAGGAGGGGTTAGAACCAGCTTACTCCACAGCATGGGGGTTCCAGGGTTCAAACACGCTACAGAAATCCCTGAAAACTGCACACGTTGACCTGGCTTCCTTTACCTCAGGGTCTGGAGCCCTACTGTACAGTACTTGGCTCATGTACACAGCACATCATTATTCCACCAGCGTATTCTGCATTTTTTTATAGTGTTAGTTTTTTTGCTGTTGAATGTGTTTTAACTGAGGCCAGGAAAGGGTTAAGATTGAGCCTTGATTGAAATACCATTTCCATGTGAGAATGTGGATGGAATGCAGAAAACTGGGCCTTGATTGGCCGTCCAATTAGCTTAATTAACCATTCAATGTAGCTGAAATGAGGCAGGTGTGTATAACAGATGGCAAACAGGCTTTAAGTTCAGTGTTGCATAGGCTTATGCTTTTTGCATGATCGCTTTTGCCTGACACTCACAACTTCAGTAAGAAATTTAAAAAAAGAGATTGGCTTCTTTTTTCATCTCCCAAACAACGCACTTAATAGCCCTGAAATACTCCTACATCCCAGAACAGCCAAGTTCCATACCACACATCAGCACCAAAACTGCCCTTTGCCAAGACTGGCATCACATTTACTGAAGCAATCTGCAACCTTCCTGCCCAGTTCCTGATAGAAAACATCTTGATTTAAGTGCTCTCTGTTTTATTTTACTGCAGTTGTGGCAAAAAATAATAAAAAGAGAGATAAATAAATGCAATTGCTTTTCCACTTTCTCTAATTTGCATTGCAGGCGGGAGCCAAACCAGGCACTGAAAGTAAGCATTTAGGTTAGAAAGTGGGGAAGATGCTGAGATCACAAAGTGCTTGAAAGTGTGCAAAGCCTGGAAACGAATGGGGATGGGGAGCTGGGTTAGAGTAGAGTCGAACTAGACGCTGTATATTTTTGGTTGAATCTGTAACACCCTGTTTCAATCACTCTATATATAACCCTATTTATACACTAATACAAAGGGTATAGTAAAGTACGTCTTGATCTGCTAAACATTAGCACAGTTAAAAGGGTCATATTTCTAAAGCATTTACTGTTTTTTTGTGATGCCCTGTCAATTTGACAAAACTCACCTCCTGCACAGATGCTGGAGGGTTCTACAGCCAGGATCTCAATACACGACTTCTTCAGGATCTGAGAGAGAGAGAGAGAGAGTAGTCATAATATTGTTGTCATACCATTTGTTACAAAAACAAATACTAGGATTGAAAAAGCTGATTTCTGTGCCTTTTTGTGTAATTCTTGAGATCTAAAGAAATTATTTTTGCAGCATTACAGTAACAAAACGTAGCTATTTGCACATTATGTTAATTTCCTAAATGCTCCTGCAAGATTCTCCACGTGTTTCTGATGTGTTACACAGCCCTGGTAGCGCGTTACGAAAGCAACATAGAAAACCAAATAAACAAACGATCACCAAACTCACACTCAATCCAATAAAACACACTTCACAGCAACGGTCAAGGTGATTAAACCACGCTCTCTCCACGGCAGAAACAGACCCCATCCGTGGGTGACCCAGGCCGGACTCAATGGCTATCAATCTCCCGTCAGTGTAACTTGAACGTCTGTCCACTAAGCCATGGCACGTGTTGCTAGGTCAGAGGGATGCTTGGGAGCTCAGGAAGATGTTTGGGGGAGGTGGGGGCTCTTAAATCGAGCCCAGGTGGGTTCACAAAGCACTGGGAGCAAAGATGTAGCCAGTCAGCGCTCTCCAAACACTCATGTAATTTCATACTCCAAACGATGGAGCTCATTTGGCTGACCACTGCGTGTTTTTTTGGTGTTTTTTTGTTCCACAAGCACCAAGTTACAAACCTATAACTTTGTCCAAACCAGAGAGCAAAACATGGAAACTTTTGTCATGGTTTAGGTCCATCTGCCTTACAGGGATGGAGCACTTTGATCCATGGCAGGTATCAGTGGGAGCTTACTCACCGAATCAATGACTCCCTGCAGAGCTTCAAAGCCGTCATTCACCGGAAACACATGGTCCTTACTGTCTGCAATCTTAGCCAGCTGGGGAGATGCAATAGATTCAAGTCAGCTGTGGGCTTCTATATGTCCAGTTACATAAGCTTTACCATGCATGCCTTTGCTTTACTGTAAGAATCTATGCATTCATAACACGTTTGTTTTAATTCTTTCTAGAACCAATTCTGGAGTTACTGTGCAGTAATCAAGCTTGCATTTAGTTTTGATTCAAAGCAGCTTAATTTAGCATTAATGCAAAGTCCAGTAATATAAACATTTTGCTTCCCTTTGCATGCATTTTTGAACATCAAAAAGATTTAGCATCTGTTTCTAATTATGGCAACACCATCCTTCTATCGGCTTTTTTTTTTTTTTTTTAAATAACCAAATATCAAATTGCAGTGATTAGCAGGATTCAGATATTTAACACTGAATGAAATCCACATCACTATTTCATTCTATCACAGCTGTTTGTTTGTTTGGTGCTTTTTAAAAGCTGTTGTGCTGATAGTGCTAATTGAAATGGAAAAGTAAAGGGCAAGCATGTGCTTTCCATGGAGGGTTTAGATTTTGTTGGCTCGTCCATTAGAACTTGACAACGTTAAACCAGTTTCCTGGATTTGACTTTGGCAGAAGTAGAGCTGCTGAGGGTTAAAATGATTGGAGAGATGAAGCATGTGCAGAAATGTATGGGAAAGGAACACGTGGTAAACAATTGACCTCGTTGTAAAAGAGAGTAGTTAGGGGTTGGTTGCACTTGAATGGAGCAACAGCTGAATAACTAATTTCTATTGATAATTAATAAGATAACAAAAACCAACTGTGATCACATATGTTCTGAGTCTCTAATAGAATCACCAGGGAAGGTAACCTGACCAATCGCCTTGTCTCGTAATACTAGCGGCACGCATTATAGCTAAACAATACCGTTCACTGTAGAATGTAATGTGGCTATATGTAACTAATAAGATTTCTGCAAAGATTTGCAACATCGTCTGATCTCATCTTTATAGCGTAACAAAGCAGTTAATTCCGCGTTTACTTTCATTCATAATAAAGCTTACACGTGAGCTAGTCTGGATAGTCTGAAAGAGACAGTGTTGCTCCTAACGCACATACCTGAGTTTCATTAAAATCCTTCACCCCTACACAGTACACTGTGGCCCCCAGACTGCGGGATCTGTTAGCCTGGAAATAAATACATGAATAACAATGAATAAATAAACAAACTGTTCATGCACTTTGGAGCTCTCGTTAAATAAGTTTTTTTTTTTTTTTTTTTCTGTTTATCACACGCAGGAATTCCTGTTTCACTGTAGCTGTAGCTTGCTGGCCCATTCAAAATAGGTTTGATGGTTTATTTATACGCGTATCAACTATTAAACGGCACAGCTGTCCTTTTAAATGCAATGCAAGCCAATGCCTTGCATTTCAGTTGCATGTCAAAGAGGAACCAACATTTTCTACTTTCTCAAAACAGGAGTTCCTAATCGCCATCACCTCTAGTTATAGGTAATGCATTGCATGCTTTGAAAAATAGCAGAAATGTGGCTTCAATCACTTAAAACGCTTTATTGTTTCATACCAGAGGGACGGAAGGAGAAAAGTATTTGACCACAAGCTAATATTACACACGAGTGCTGGCATGCGCAACGTGTTTTAAATTTGTTTTTGATTGCACTCAGCGGATTTGTGTCGTGCGTTGCTATGTGTCTCTCCAGATGTTGAAAGGACAGCAGTCTCTCCTCCTCAGCACAGTCGGAAGACATGGAGCAGGCGGTATCGCGCTAATGCAGCCTTTCCCTTTTTTCCAACCATGCTTAGTTCCGGTAAGGTGGAGCAGGGGGGCTGTCAGGGGGGCGATGCTTACCTCTCGCTCGGCGTAGTAGAACAGATTCTCATGCAGCTCCCCGTCCGTCAGGGCAATGATGACGCTGGCTGTCCGGTAACCTGCTCCGAAAACAGAACATCGCAATCAAAACCAATCTCGACCCCCCCCCCAGCCCCCAGCCCAGCCCAGCCCAGCCCAGCCCAGCCCAGCCCAGCCCAGCCCAGCCCAGCCCAGCCCCGGGAAAGAAAAGGGGTCTGTCTGCTCACCTTCCGTGTTCTCATAGTAAATCTGTTCACTGGCCTGAAACAGAACAAAAAGACTGTATGCGTGAGAATGGGGCAGAACGCACGGCGCGTTAAACAGCAGGTCGGTGCGATATAGAATGAGGCGGCTCTCACCCTTTGGATTCCTTCGTGCATGTAGGTGTCTCCTCCGGGAATCACTTTCTGAAGCTCCGCCAGTCCTTGTCTGATCTGCTCTCTAAACAGCAACGACAGCGGAGCCACAGTCAGCCACACTGCGCTCAGACAGCGGGGTTAGATCTATACAGCAGAGCCACAGTCACTGCGCTCAGACAGCGGGGTTAGATCTATACAGCAGAGCCACAGTCACTGCGCTCAGACAGCGGGGTTAGATCTATACAGCAGAGCCACAGTCACTGCGCTCAGACAGCGGGGTTAGATCTATACAGCAGAGCCACGGTCACTGCGCTCAGACAGCGGGGTTAGATCTATACAGCAGAGCCACGGTCACTGCGCTCAGACAGCGGGGTTAGATCTATACAGCAGAGCCACGGTCACTGCGCTCAGACAGCGGGGTTAGATCTATACAGCAGAGCCACGGTCACTGCGCTCAGACAGCGGGGTTAGATCTATACAGCAGAGCCACGGTCACTGCGCTCAGACAGCGGGGTTAGATCTATACAGCAGAGCCACGGTCACTGCGCTCAGACAGCGGGGTTAGATCTATACAGCAGAGCCACGGTCACTGCGCTCAGACAGCGGGGTTAGATCTATACAGCAGAGCCACAGTCACTGCGCTCAGACAGCGGGGTTAGATCTATACATTCGGGGATGGAAGCAAGGCTAAGATTGCCCACTCCAGGCTTCACTGTGAGCTTAGCGACAGTGTGCAGGTAACAACCCCAGGTGTGTATTGGTAAACTCATAGCAAAACCAGGAATGGCTCAAACCGCTATGCAACGAGTCTTATTACAAATGGTCTCTGGTCGTCTAATCATAGATGGGAATGGGAGACTAAACACGAGAGCTTTCTTAGGGTCAGATTAAAGCTCCCAGAAATATGCCTCAGCGATTCAACTCCCCCATTCCGCTCCAGGATTAACAGGTGAGATAATAAACGGCTCCAGGTTCTGGGTGGAGGTTTAATTGGTTCAATTAACCAATTTACAGCAGTGTTGCAACACAGGCCACTGGCACAGGGGCTAACTGCTGGAGAAATGGCAGTGCGCGCATTTCCCACGGTGCATTTTTGTAAAGGGTGCACAAGCAGACCACCAGGGCTAATCGCAAGCTGGCATGAGAACCCTGAGACCCGCGACAGTCACTGTGCAACCCGCAAAATAAACCTTGTGCAAGATCACTGTGTTTGGATGATGTAAAAAACAACAAGTTTGATCGCATGTACGCTCCCTTCGCTGATGGTTTCTCAATTCAAATTGCGAATGAGATCCTTTTAAATGAATCAATGCTTTATTTTTCTGTTATTGATTCGAAATGCAATTTTAGGTCAGATTTAACCCCCTTCTCCAAAATGTTTCGCTCATCCGCTTCAGAGAGTCCGGAGCAGCGCGTCAGGCGATGAAGCCCGGGACCAACCCGTGAGCACTCGCTGACTCGCCTGTCTTCCGTGAGCTTCATGAGGATCCGACCCTCTGTGGAGAACACGATGAAGGACATGCGGAGCTGGGGGCTGCAAACCAGGCAGAAAACAATCATCGCACAGAACGAAGAACTCGTGAACAATCAGACACAAGGACAAAAAAACAAGGCTGGTCAGGTTATCCGTGGTGAAAGGATCGGTACAGTCAAACAGGCTCTGTGAAGTAACTGAATGCAAACCTAGAGATCTCTTTAAACTAGTGTGATACCAGACAGCATGCGCTGATACTCACTCGGAATTGCTGTTTATAAGTATTTATCGACAGGTATTACATAAATCCATTCTAAATGTGCTGATTTCAAAACGAGACAAGCTGTCCTTCCCTCACCTTTACAATCGAGCACCAATCAAATGGCAGTCTCACTCGAGGATGAAAATTGTCATTTACGGGCCTCGGCAAGGCAGTAAAAATTCCAGCGCCCCCGATGAGAGGCAAATGATCGATTGTGAAGGTGAGGGAAGGACAGCTTGTCTCGGTATTTCAAACCCACAGCACGTTTAATTTACCTTATGAACTTGTGAGCCAGATGTTGTACAAAGAAAAAGATCTCGTTCCAGTGGTCCAGAACACTTCCTGATCTGCAAAGACAGTTTAGAAAGTCGTGTCAGCTTTGCAGAGCTGGGGGAGAGAGGGGAGGGGAGGGGAGATATTTCAATGTTGCAGGGCTGCAGCACTATAGTGGTGACCCACACCATCACGCTGTTTGTTTGCTTACAAACTCTCTGTCTGCAATACCCTTATACCACCCACAGGGGGCGCTGACACTGTGTTTTGCCTCTTGCATGGTGCAGCTGTAAGACATGGTAACCCTCCCATAGTTAACCAAGATAAAGCAGCATTGTACCAGAAAATATGCTGTGGTAAACTTTACTATAGGATAGCATTCACAAGGCAAAAGTGGCAGATAAACTGTACACAGGTGATCCTACATGCTGGAGTTAACAAGTATACTGTCAAGTTCAATGAAGATTATATATATATATATATATATATATATATATATATATATATATATATATATATATATATGTCATTAGAGTATCTTGTCATTAGAGAGAGCGCATATATCATGATCATTCTGAATTCAGTAATGCACAGTGCAATAATAAATAAATGTGAAATAAGTTTTTTTTCAATCATTTAAACTTTGTGTGTGTGTGTGTGTGTATATATATATATATATATATATATATATATATATATATATATATATATATATATTATATATATATATCCAATTGTAAATACACCAATGGCCTGAAATGACCTGAGCTTAGGCCTCATTCCTAGAGGATGAAATAATTTTTCCAAGCTGCTCACAACACTGTACATCAAAGAACCACTGGAAATAATATCCCCACTCCCCCCAAGTAGTTGAAAATACAAACTGTAAAAACATGCTGCAACAAGACAAAGCAAAAAAAAAAAACAAAAAAAAAACACCGTGTTCATAATCCACCTTTCAAACCTGACCTCAAACATTCTCCCTCTGGGTAAAAGTCTACATTTCTTAGTGCTGTGGTTCGTACAGGACTTTTTAAAGAAGCTTGATAAATGTAAATGTAAACACAGACTCCAAACACAAACTGGACTGGCTGCTGTACTGTACCATCCCTTGTAAAAATGGGTTGGAACAGGATGCCCTACAGGAGTGGTTCCCAGAGCGGGATCACAGTCCAGATATCTCTTCACACTAATTTAGGACTGGAGGTGGAAGAAAGCCCTGGACTGGAACAGAGGGAGGGGGGGGCGGGGAGCTGGAACCGTTGAGCTAAGATCTGCCAAGCAAGAAATAAATAAAATAAAAAGTAAATTTTGGAAAATAGAGGAATCCGAGCAGGAGGTAAACACAGCGATTATACAGAGGAGACGGATCCAGCGTGAGCGTGTGTTTATACTGGAAATGAAAAGAAAATGATGCAGCCCCGCGGGCATCGAGAGAGAGAGAGAGAGAGAGAGAGAGAGAGAGAGAGAGAGAGAGAGAGAGAGAGAGAGAGAGAGAGAGAGACAGAGAGAGAGAGAGAGAGAGAGAGAGAGAGAGAGAGAGAGAGAGAGAGAGAGAGAGAGAGAGAGAGAGAGAGAGAGAGAGAGACAGAGAGAGAGAGAGAGACACAGAGAGAGAGAGAGAGAGAGAGAGAGAGAGAGAGAGAGAGAGAGAGAGAGAGAGAGAGAGAGAGAGAGAGAGAGAGAGAGAGACAAGGAAAGTCGGGTATGCGACCTCCTCTCTCTCCCGTGAGAGAGACTTGGAGAATGCGTCCCGAAAGGAGAGAGAGCAGAATCCTTAGATATGATGGAGATAGCTGGGAGTCGACATACCTCGCGAAAGAGAGCTTAAAGAGAGAGAGAGAGAGAGAGAGAGAGAGAGAGAGAGAGAGAGAGAGAGAGAGAGAGATATGCTGTTTTTCAGGTTTTTTTTTGGCTTTGTTTTGACATCTGAAAAGAGGTAGTCATTGCGTCATAAAATAATTGCTTACAAATATTACAATACATTACATTGTATAACTGGGGGCTAATTTCACACATCCCGATTAGCATGTGAACTATGTAAAGCCACTTTAGCAAGGAAGTCCAGGATCCGTGGTATCGGGAGTCTGGGAATCCCTCCAGCAGACCCGAAACTAAAAGCAATCCTGATCAATTACTATATAAACACAGACACGTTGAAACTATCATGTGCAAAGACAATGCAGTTGAAACGCAGCGCGTCAGTTATAACTGAACTGAAAGGTGATTTAGGAGAGATTGAGAATCAAGCTGCCAGAATGAGTTGCCAATGGCAGCATCGCAGCTTCGAACTGGAGCAAATCTGGTGAAGTCGTTGCGTCTTGTGTTGTGAAAAGGCCAGTTCCTTTTTTTTTTCCCAAATTCTCCATTGTTATTATGGGATGTCCCCCTCTGGTGAAAAACCAAAGCCAATTCCCGCATCTTAAAAACATCTGGATTTATGGGGAAATGCTTAGCGCAGAAGAGACAAAGAGACAGAGAAAGAGAGATTGGTTTTTCAAGTTTATAGTTGCTTTGGGATTTAAGAAAAAAAACGTCTAACACACATACAAAAAACGTTTTTTTTTTTTTTGTTTTTTTTTACCTGATAGATTTGTTCATTTAACAATTAATATTAACAGTTAACACTCTGTGCTAACAAACACACAGATCTCATGAGATAACATTATGCTGGGATACAAGCATCACTGCACGCTGCTCTTTGGCACTGCGATACATAGTTCGTGTACTTGTAATGTAAAGTACAAAGGAAATTTAAAAAGAAAAAAAGCATATTTATTTTAACCTTTGTTATTTTAAATGTTACAAATCTCTAAAAAAGGCAACAGATAACAGCATTATTTCTACAAGGGACAAAATAAGAACTAGTGAAGATGAGTCGCTAGTTGGTTACCGCTTACCAAATTCTCGATGCATTTTTTAAATAGCATTTTAAAGCTTGGAAAATCGAGCCCAAAAACGATTTCGCAACTTGGCTGGTAAGTGAAGCAGACAAACGTTTCGGAGAGCGTTTTCCATCAGCGTGCGGCACTAGCCGACGCGTTTGTCCGCTTGACTTCTCTTCACCTGGTTATCGTTACTGTTAAGCAGAGTGAACTCACTTGTCGAGGATGAAGTACAGGTCAAACCCTCCATAACAAGAAGAACCTTCTCCTCCTCCTCCTCCTTCTTTGCTCTGTCCAACACAGGTGAGCAGAAAAACAAAAAACAAGCAACATTTCAACACAGACTTTAGCTCATAACTCCCCGGGTCAGCCATCACTCCAATGAGAAAAAAAAAAAAACAAAAACAAAAAAAATCCTCAAACTTAAACAAAAAAAAAAATAAAGGTACAGTTATTTTTTTCTCCTTTTTTTTTAAAAAAAAAAATCTTAAAAGTTTTTGAAAGTTTTCAGAAAGTTTTCAAAAAGTTCAGAAGCTTTTCTGCTGCAGCCATCAAATGATTGGAAGGATTTTTAAAATATCCTTTAGGTCACAAGATTCAGGAATGGTCCCAAGGAAGATGGGGACACGTTTTATTCTGTCGCTGCACAAACTCAAAAAGGCTCTTCTGGAAACTCGGGCGTGCAAGAAAAATAAAATGTCACAAAAAAAACTTTTTTTTTTTTTTTTTTTTGTTTTTTTGCATCAAGCAAGACTTGCTCTGCTTTGCTGGGCTGCGGCTGAGCGAGCTATGCCATCGAGTCTCGAACCAAACTTTTGCTCTCTTTTAAGACCTAATCTAATAAAATCTAAGTGTCCCTGGATTTAAAGAATGTGTAAATACCGTGCTGCAGTGCCATCTAGTGGCACGATGTTTCACAGCAGGATTCGTTCAAACAGCACAAGCAAGCTGTTTAAGAGGGTCTCTACGCCCAACAGCTGGGATAGGATGAAAAACAACACTAAGGAGTATATGATGTTATATTTTAGTTGGTATTGTTAAAACAAAACCGGGAATGGATCAAACCGCTATGCAACAGGAGTCTTATTTCTATCAATCCAAACTCTGATTTTGAGAGATTTATGCTTATTTTTCGTTACAATTTTTTTTAAAGAAACATAACATCTTATTATAGTTTTTTTTCATTATTAATTTGTTTTAACTTATGAAAATGATGTACAGAAATGTATTTACGCACAATAAGGCTGAATTGCATGAGAATATTTTCCCATTTTCTTAACTCAAATTCACATGGATAATCTAATTTCCCTAAAGCACCATCAACGGCGGAAGGCAAGCGTGACCAGCGGTCGTGTGCAACCTTATATAGTGGAGCAAAAACTATATTTCATAGCGTGTATAACATAATTTATTGTAACTGTGGAGGATGGCCGAAAAGATTCCGCAGCGCGCAACTGCACGGAATACACTTGCAAGCACATTGAAGGCTGCCCTCAGAGGCGTGAAACATCTGTGGAAGAGGCGGAAAGTAGAGGCGCTGGAGAGTTGCACTGAAATTTATTTATATTTAATTAAGTGTTGCGGTTTTGAAAAATAAAAAAGGATCACTCACGCGTGGACACAGTGATATTTCAATGAGAAAAAGAAACAGACATTCCTTATTGCATAAAAAGAGTTCTTATGTACTAAGAGATTTCACGAGCCACGCCCCCTGACTAGGACCGCCACGCCCCCTGACTTTATCCATCCCATTCAACCTCCACCTAAAAGCTTGAGACGGGACCAAAAACCTCCCCCCCCCCCCCCCCCCCCCCCCCCCCCCAAAACATTAGTGTCTCTTTCAGTGCAGTGAATACCGTGTCCCGTGCACAACTAGGGATAGTTTAGAGTCAAACTTTCATTTTTCATTTCACTGCAGCCTGGTGCCCTACATTCTAGCTATAACAATGCAGGCTACCATTGTAGGGTATTCTGGATGGGCTAAGAGCTGGTGCTTCTCAATCTGCACTCAGGACAAGAACCTTTACTGCTGTAGTTGTGACAGAATGTAATATTTTTATAAACTGCTTATTTCAGCTGACAGATTGTTACTCGTACCTTGTAGTTTAGTAGCCGAAAAGCAGGGTGAAGAGGCTCAGTGAATTTGGTATCGAATCTGTGTATCAGAGTCATAGTGCCAGAAACATCATAAAATGATACAATTCCAGAATTAAAGTCCAGGTACACCCCTATCCTGTTGGAGCGGGGTGCAGTTAATGCAGTTTCTACATTATTGTGCCAGGCTGAGAATTTTGATGACTCCCAGTACAAACTCCAGGACTTGTCATTTTTTCCCAGACAGCTGGAATTTAAACTTCCTTTCCTGCCGATTCCTTTATACCCAAATCCTAAAGAAAACCTTTTCCCACTCCAGTCGATTTCCCAGTAACAGCGAGTCCCAAACAAAGCCTCTTTGCAGAGCACTTGACACCACTTATCAAATCTCTTAGGGTGATCTGGATAAGACTGAGGTCCATCCCCGCATGTCACCTTTCTGTCCTCCTCTGACAGCAGAAGCATATTGTGTGCTGTGACGGAGTCCAGAGTGATCTGAACGGAATCTGTTTGAAGAGAAGGGTACAGTTACAGCACTCCGAGAGTAAACACTTCAATCATAAACTACAGCGTCAAGCTTCTGAGAAAGCAAGTCAAGCACTGGATTGCCATGCACATCTTTATTCAGATAAAACAAATCTTGCAGTGTCCCTAACTTTAACCTGTTTTGTGAAAAAAAGCATTTGTTATGTTTTTTTGTAATATGTATATATTTTTTTCGATATAAAATCACAGGTGATGGTGGTCAGTGGGCTAGATGGTTTGAATCAAGGAGGGAGGAAGGGGTGTACAATTAGATAAGGACGGGCCAATTCGATGGTTTAAGAGACAAAGAATGAGGACTGATAGACTTTAACTGCAGTCATGTGAAGATGTCAGTTAGTTTACAGAATGTGTGCAACATTGAAACACTTGTCAGGTAATAATACACCTTTCTGTAAAAGCTACACGCGAGACTTGCATAGAGAATGGAAGGGCCAGACAGACAAGATGTGAAGATTTAGGGTTTAAGGAAAAGGAAAACAGCCTTACATTTCAAAAAGTCCTCTCTGCTCCTTGGCTCTGGAGGATGTATACTGTAAACGCTGACTTTGTTCACTAAATAAAACAATTAAAAAAAAAAAAAAAAAAAGTTTTTAAGAATTGCAATTCTGATAGAAGCAGCAACCGAAATAACAAATCACACTGCCCATGCATTTCATGATAGACTAAGTAATAGTGCTCCCCACTGTAGTGGAACACAACGTTTGATTTTAATGGGATTTTGTAACTCATGAATGTGTTTCTAACGATATCTAGCATGGGAGGGATGTTTTAATAAAAAGAATCGGCACAAAGATTCTGCACAGTATAATGAATCATCTGGGCAATCGCACCTCAATTTCAATTAAAATTGATTTTATTTATATATCGCCTTTCATGCCAATCTGGGGGCATTATAAGTGAATAAACTTTCTCCTCTCCTTTTCAATTAGCTGACCTTAAAGTGCACAGACACTTAAGACTCATGCAAGTTTATACTGTTCAATATAAGAAATACATTCATCAATAATTCCCTTAATCAGTTTGCCTACCGAATTCAGATATTTTCATGAGCTCCCCCCGAAAGATAGCCACCACTTGCTCTTTGAGTTTAGATACAGCTTCACCAAGAGCCTCTAAACTGAGATTCTCATGAATCGTAATGATGGAGGCGTCCTTGGTTTCAGAAGCTGCCGAGACAGCCTGGAAATTCTAGAAAGGGAGGCAAGATCAAACAGATTCATCGAAGAAAAAACTAAATGTAACTGTGCTTCAGTCTCTGTCTCCGTGGCTCTCTTTGGAGTCAATCAGCTCAAGGATCTCAGCCGGGGTTTGCTCAATGGAGCGAATCAGCTCGGCACAGGCCTTCTCCACCCTCTCCTTGCTGCTCAGTGCAGATCTCTGGTTGGGATAAAAATAGTGCATGGAAAGGTGAGACCCTGTGTGAAAGTACCGCCCTTTGAAATGTGCAATCTGAGATGATAATCAGGGATCCTGTTGGCAGTACCCACCTTCAGAGTGTCCACAGCCTTTTTCAGAGCACACAGTTTATTTTCTTTCTCTTAGATTTGCTTCAGTATTTCCTTCTGCTGCTCCCCCAATTGGCTCTGTGTGTAGAAACAGTGTGGCGCAATTAGATGCAACACACCTGTACACAGCACACACAGAATCACTGCTCTGTCACAGGTTATTATATTAATCTCTATTGCTTGTTATAGGCAAGAATTGTACAGCAAGTAGCTCTAGGCATCCCATTCTCCAGCCCCTTTGCATAATTTTGCCTTAACAATGTGCAGACTTGATTTCATAATAGCATCTGATACAGTGGCCAGTGCAGGTAATACAGGAACTGCTGAGATCAGAGTCTGTTGCCATAGACACAAACACACCACCTTATAAAGAGAATAGAATGTAAATGAAACCTGTAACTCCTGTTGGCTACAGTGCTGTAGGTTGCAGGAAAAGAGAGAAGAAACTATATCCAGTACAATGCTAATGTTTTCTTGTGTTTCGTCATAAGATGTAAAAGCCTCACCTGTTTGTCGACTCTCTCCCGTGCTGCCAAGACAGTCGTGTGATTGCGGTGTTTCTGCATAAGTACACGACAAGCAAATACACGCCTGGTCAGTCTGACAAAATAGCTCCAGAAGATTGCCATGCTCTTTGCAGAGTCGGTCTTGAAGGTTTGCCATTGGGTGAGCCAGCTTGTGTCTTTTTAATGCTGCAGCTTCATGGTGAGGGGCGAGGTGCGGTTCGCAGTACGAGGCCAGGCACACTAAACAGGCCTGGGGGCGAAGGCTGCTCTGCACTGGGGGCAGGTGTAGGAGCAGCTCTGATCCTCCCGATCCCAGCAGCTCCCAATGCGGCCCATGCAGAAGTTGTGCCCACATGGCACGGTGACTGGATTCTTGAGGATTTCCAGACACACTGAGCAGGTGAACTGATCCTCTGTAACCAGCTCTGCCGAGGCCATTGCTTTTCATCCAGGGGCACGGGCTCTGAAGAAACGAAACTCAACCAGGCTGCTAACTCACTTCCTACAATGTTGCTGGAACCAGTTCATGCAGGGCAGGGCTACAGCTTTGTAGGGAGGCGGGACTCAGAGCTGAGCTGTTTATTCATTTCTGCTCCCAGATTGCACAATTGCCTTAGAGGAAGTGATTCATTTAACAATTATTGGTATTGGTGCAGATGAACAAAGGCGGAACCCTTTTTAACCCCTCATAGATTCTTGCCTGTCTTCATAAAACTATAGCCCTCTGTATCCATTTTCCAGCACTTGCATGCGGGCATAGGTGCAGAAAGGCCAGCTGAGAGAATCTGAACACGAGCTAAAGATTGAAATAAGCCCAAGCCCAAACCCTAATCTGAATTAAGGTTGGTGTGGCAGGCAGACGCCCTGCTGGTGTAAATAGTGTGTGGGCAGGGGGGCGGGGGCAAGGTTGGCAGAAATCTGTCCCTGCCAAGAACCACATGTGTCGCCATTTTCCAATTAGGCAATTGAGTGTGAATTGGAGAATGGCCACCTCTATATAAGGACTGAAAATCAGTTGTGTGGTGGAAAGGAATTAGCAAGTGTTTACACTGAGCTGTTGGAACTTTGTAGTGAATAATGCCCAGCCTACAATCTTCATTTTGGCCCTTGTAATGTGTTTGTTTGTCTTTGTCTAATAAATATGAGCAAACAGCACTTGAACTGCAGCTTCTGTCTCTAGTGGGCGCTATCCCACTTTAGACACCACTTGTGACAGGGTTGAGTCCCGGCCCGGGCTGGTTACTCCCAGGAAAGAGACTCAAGAGACAGACGCTCCAAGCTCAAGCGCGGTTTGCGCACGTTTATCAAACAAAGGCGAAAGACAAACAAACACGACACGCGGGCCAAAATAAATCTTCTTTCTTTCTTTCTTTCTCAGCCCGTGCGCTCACAAGCTGCAAGAGAGAGCACTGTGCCCGTACTTCTCAGGGGTAAGAAAAAAAGTCTAATTGCAAACTCGAACAGCTTGCCAAGCGCTAGCTAGAAAAGTACATAAGTACATTTGGCTATTTTCTCTAACAGCTGAATTTTTCAAGCGAGGTGCATACTGCTTATTAAACTGTCCACTAGGGGGGGGGTGCAAGCAGTAATCTCTGCCCCTCTGAAACTATACCCACCGTAATGCTTTTCAAAAGCAGCCACGTCGTTGAAATCGCTGGCCAATGTAGTTGCTGGAATCACGGTAAACAATAACGGCAGAATCGGGTTCTGCTGACACTCGGACACTCGGAATTGCTTTTAAGAAGTATTTATCGGCAACTATTAAATAAATCCATTCATTAACGTGAAATAAGAAAAGCCGTCCTTCCCTCACCTTTACAACCGATTACCAATCAATGGCGATTAGCTCCCGAGTTTTAAAAGCCAATTCTACGCGAATATCTCTCTCACCTGGGGCGCGTGGGCCTTTTTACTACAGCGCTGCCAGTTTCATTATCAGTTCATGGCCCTCGGTACGGCAAAAAAAAATGCCAGCCATCTGGGTGAGAGGAAACTTACGAAAAATTAAATTAAAACGCTCTCTGCAGAACTTGATCGCTATTGATTGGTGCTTGGTTGTAAAGGTGAGGGGAGGACGGCTTGTCTCGTTTTGAAATCAACACATTAATGAATGGGCTTATTTAATACCTGCTGATTAAAAACTTCTTACATGGTTATCAGCTCACCTCTACCTCAACAAAAAAAAAAAACCCTGAGAATGACACTGGGTATAGTTCTTACGCTAGTGTGGAAACATTAATGCATGAATCAGTCAACCAATCTACAAAGACTGTAATATAATAAAACCCAGGCAGGTTTTGAATCCAGGTTTATTGATTGTTGGCAGGGTAAGAGCTCTCAGTGCACGAAGGAGGCGTCTCTGGCGTCACTGCCAGCCTCCAACCCACTTACAGAGGGCAGGACTCTGAGGGGTCATTGATACTGAATGCCTTGAACTCGCAGCTCTCCTCGTCAAACAGCAGCACGCAGTCTTCAGGGACCCCCGGCGGTCTCGTCACCCTGGGGGTCGAGGCAATTGAGAATGGATTCAAGACAGGAAGGAGAAACTGGGGGTGGAGAGGCCGAGATTAAAAAGCAAGGTACAGTGCAAGGGTCTATGGGAATTCCGCCTCCAAGATATGACTAAAAAATGAATTATTTTCTGTTGAAGTAGTTTTGCCTTTCATTGAAACTACCACAGTGTGTGTTTTATAAAATATAAACGGGTGTGTTCTTATTTTCCCCATGTGTACCAAACCCCATGCAGACTCCCTTTAACGTCCTAATTTTGCGTCCATGTTCTGTCTCCAGTATGCTGGACAGCACTATGAGGTGTGATAGATTTGCTTTTGTGAATTTGTACAGTACATGCGTTCTGTGCTTCTGCGTTTCAATATGTATAGCCTGTGTGATTATTTATGATTATGTGTTGGTGTGTTTTTAGATTGTATAAGGCTTTGAGATGTGCTGCATGAATTGCGCTATATAAAAATAAAGATTATTATATTATAAATATTAGAAGATAACATAGACTCTTGTTCTTCATGATATAAAATATGAGTGAATTCCAACAAACACCCCTACCCCCAAACAATTTTTTTTTTAAGAGGGTTTATAAAACGCTCCCTTAGGACTTAACTGAAAAGCTTTTCAAACGCTGTGTTTCTTTTGCCCTTACCTTATGGGAAACACAGTTCAACCAACCATAAAATACTTCTTACTTCTAATCTAGGTCAGGGGGGAAAAAAAGAGCGAATCTAATGACAGAGGGGGAAGAGTATGAGGCTTACTCAACAGGACAGCATCGGAACCCGCCCCCCTCACACAAGCACTTCATGCAGGCTCCAGTCCTCCACTCCGCACCTATTGGGTATGGGGTGCTGTCAAAGGGGTCGGTACAGTGTGTGGGAACCACATACTGACCATCTGGAAGGAGATACAGCGCAGTTATACAGCAGCCTCATACACAGAGACAGTAAGGTTACACTGTGCATTCACCACAGTTCAGCATGCCAAGTGTGTCTCTTTAAACTGTGCCATTTCTCGCCTCTCATAATGCTGAACACCATATTGAAGATTGGCCTTGTTTAACAACCCTAACATAAGGACCATACCTGCGGACAATTCCATGCTGGCGAGACCCTCCAAGCACTGCGACTGGCTGAGGTGAAGGGCAGCACACAGGAGCACGGCACAGGCCAGGAATAACTTCTACACAAGACAAGAATGGGGAGGCTTAGCCCGATCAGTCACACACAGAAACGCAGAGCACCGACATACAGAGACACGCATTCACACAGAGCACGGATACAGACTCTGGGAAGCCCTGCCGGTACACAGGTCTGCGTATGTGGGGAGTGTTGGGCTGGCAGGGAGGGGGTTAACCTGCAAAAACACGCGGGAATGTGGCTGGAGCTGAAAATTGAATACATTATTAAATTATTAAGTAGGCTTCAGCCACACAGGTGTATAAAATAGGTGATCACCTGTTAGTTTGGAAGTAGTGGCGAGGATTAAGGTTGGTGAAGGGGAGGATTTTGTGTGCTATATATAGCAATATATATATATGAGAAGAAATATCACTAGGGTTAGGAGAGTTTTTGAAGCCGTGTTTATTATGTGAAAGCGGCGGCTCGGTCTAAAACCGCGGTATCTTAAAAGTGTATCATTATTTTTTTTTAAACTGTTTGATTTGGATGTTGTGCTTGTTTGTTTAGTTGTGTTTATTGTCTGATAATTAAAAGGGAGCACATGCGCTTTAAACTGCCCAATTTGTGTGCCTGGGTGTCTTTCCCTGCCAATAACACACAGGCCGTGAGAACACAAACACACACATTGAATTTCACATGTTGTATAGAGAATGCATTTTATGCCTGTAGCCATTTTAAAGCTGCATTCTAGTTGAAGCTAGAAGTCGAAATTGATCTGCCCGTCCTTACCATTTCTCTTAGCAGCAAGACGCGGCGGCTTCTCTGTTTCAGCTTCTGTTCGGTGATGGGGTCGAGTTTTTATTCCCTCAAGAAACAACATTTACAATTTTTTTTTTTTTTTTTTTTAAAGGACAGACATATTTAAAAACGTTTCCTTAAAGATTATCGTCTGAAAGCTGACTAGGAGCTGGGCTGTGTCTGAGCACACTTCACTCCTCTGGCAAAAACAGTAACATTCTTTCTTACAGGCGTGTCTGGGCACTGTCGATTGAGGTGTGTGTTTACAGAGGCAACTAATTCAATAAACACTCGTACCTTTAAACCTCCGGAGGGCAGGGTTTAAATCCGGCTGATCGGGTCACAAGCGAAATAAATGGGTGATCCAAACCGAACCCTCAAACCCAGATACTAGACATTAAGCAGAGGTTGATTTGTGACCATTCTCTGTAGCTGCCCGAGAGAGTCCCGGGACTGAATAACCAAAACGAATAGAAAGATGTGAGACAATATAACCTGGAGCCAAGAAGAATCAAAGGGAGGCTGTGACTGAAGTCTTTACATCTTAAAAGGGGTTGATCTAGTTAAAGAGAACCGGGAGCAGATGAAGAAACTGTGGAGATAGACTTCGGCCAGAGGGAAGGAGACACTGCTTCGCAGAGAGTGGGGAGGGGATGAGACTGTCATGTTGTTGAGGCAGAATCACTGGGATCCTTTAAGAACCGGCTTGACAAAGAGATCAGCCAGCTGCTGCCCAAAATATAGCCTCCTCTTGCGCGTAAACTTTTTTTATGTTCTAAAAGAGTAACAGCCCTTGTTGAAGTTTACCTCAGCAGTTTTTAAAGTTTCCCCTTGGTTAAGCAATTCATTTACCATGGCATGTTTTTAAATATGCTCTACCATACCTCTCTGGTCTTTATGCTTGCCTATGTTTTACAGTTCTTTTACTGTGATTTATTACACTGTGCGATTTTTTTTTTGTTTTAACAAGATGTCTCAATCCTAAAATTCTAGGTGATGCGAAACTTTTGGCTACGGCTGTAGGTTAATCTTTAACTACAGGTCAGGCAGACGGCAAGCGTGCGATCATGTTCTTCTGGTCATTGCCCTGTCGTTGTGGCATATCTATTCGCATCGCCCATCACTGGGCACTGTTTCACTGGGCATATTTTGACAGCTGTATTCTTGTTAGCTGTAAACACATTGTAACCCTTTGATTTCCAAATTACGAAAAAAAAGGAGATATCTACTGAAAATGTCCGCAGTTTGTCTGCATCAACTTAACACAGACGGTTGTTGAAGACGTTGGTACATAAACTAGATAAATATATATTATGATGATAGATTCATACCAGATAAATAATCCATATATGATCGTTATTAATATATCATATATATAGTATATTATATATGATATATATTATATATTATATATATATATATAAAACTGCCAGATAATATGAATACAATAAAGGCCAGGTTTGAATGAGTTTGATGCTTTATTGACTACATACAGACTGGAGAGGAATGGCACGCCCAATGCACTCTGCAGTCTTTCTTCTGCGGCTCCCGGCAGGAATAGCCCTATTTCCCAACAGCTCCAAAAACCGGGCAGGACACGGTACGGTCATTCTTCTTAAACACGCTGTATCTGCAGTTCTTCTGATCAAACTCCATCATACAGTCGGGAGGGAATTGAACAGGCGTGCTATACCTAGAGGTGTCACAAGAGGGTTACACACACCTGCAAGCCGCCTCGGATAAATGTGCTTTCCAGATAAACTACTGTAAACTTTCTAACACTGCCCATGTGATATTAAAGAACAGATACATGTGTGAAATACAAGAAGAGCCAATGTATTGCCCTTGATGTTTAGACACACTTTGTGTAGTGTAGAAGTCATCACATCCTGGCGATGTTTAAAACTCAGAAGTTTATAACATTGCTGTGGCCTGAAAATAACTGTCAATCATGTCTTTTGTTGGTTATCAGAGAGTAACTGTAACAGGCGGCAGTGAGATACGGTGAGATACGGTGAGGTTAAAAGCTCTCTATAACCGTGAATGCACATGAGCTCGGCTCTTTTGCTCAGTGGTTAAGACATAACCATTAACTCCCCCCCCCCCCTCCAACAACAGTCTGCCTCCCTTGGTTGTAACATTGGTTCCCTTTAGTAAATCTATTACTTTTCTCTAAAAGAGACGTTGCTTAAGATGACACTGCAAGCAAGCTGGTCTTTCAGAAGGACGGAACCCAGCTGTAAGGCTGATAAATAGGGTTGATATTAACAGCAGCGTGGTAATAACAGAAGTGACTTACGCTGTGCAGCAGGAATGGCAGGTACAGTCCATGCATTTAGAGTTCCTCCATTCCGAACCCCAGGTATGTTTTGTACCGTCCTCTGTGTCCACACAGTGGGTAGGAGGCGCTTCACCTGGAGAGAAATGCAAGCTGTCATATCAAATAACCCTGATATTTTTTTTTGCACAGTAATGCTCAGTCGACATTTACCACAGTTTAAGATGGCTTGCAATGCCTATCTGTGCTGTGCAATGTTTACCTACGCTCTACCATGCTTGCACTATGTACTTTGCTATGCTTTTACCATACAATACAACAGAAGTAGTTTCAAATGTCACTACAATAACCTTTTTGTATGTCCCTAGTTCTGGGTTTCTGTTGACTGTCTTCTGAACAGTCTTCTCCTCATTCGGTTCAACTCACTTTGCTATGCTTTTAGCATCCTTTACAACTTACCGGGTTTTATTTTCAGCTCCTTCTTATAGCAGTAAGACTGACCCAGGTGTACGACAGCGCACAAGAGCAGGGAACCCACCAGGAACTTCTACAAAAGAGCACAGGAATAAACCACTCCCTAGCTATTATTCTTTCCAAAGATTTTCTACCGTACTCTGGGTGTCTGCAAATTTCTCTGTTGTTGTTTGACCTATGGACAGTATTTGAAAAAAGCTTGTTAAACCATTCGAGCAAACAAGGGTTAATAAGCTTCCCTGCTCCCTGCAATCACACTCCGGGAATCATTTCAGAGTCAACATGTTACACTTGGCAATTCAGTGGCAAAATGCGCACTGGATATTATCGCAAGCTGTACTCGCTAGCAACCCCTGTCCCGTGTAAGCAAGCCCTGTTAAAAAAAAAAAAACTGTGCTTGGAACTTTTGAACTTGGTCATAATATATATACGTGGTAATCTGCACTGTAATTTTGCACAGTAATTCTGCAGTTTTCCAATGGTTAATGTATTATAAATTTACCATAATTTACAGTGCATTTCCATGCTTGTTAACGGCATGCCATATCTCTCTTGCGCTTTACAGAGCTTGCATTTGCTTTACCACTATGCATATTCCACTTTGCTATGTTGTTTTTTTTACTATGACAAAGTTGCACACGGGCAGATTCTTAAAAGCATCAGGTAATTACCGTTAAGGTCCTGGTCTAGTATATTGAGAAACAGAGCTTACCATGTTGTCTGTTCTTCTTGGTCTTCCGCTTCTGTTTGGACTGAGCGGGACGCGGTCCAGGTTTTATACACTCACCGAACACCCCGCGGGTCACTGCACTCTGAAAACAAACAATGGAAAAAAAAAAAACCCACACAAACAAACATGTCGCACAACGTACGGGGAGTGAGATCTGCTCACATCAGATACTGCTGTCGCAACATTTCAATAATATATTACCAGCAACTAACGCATGCGCCTTATACAAGTTTACCTTGGTATTTTTTGCAGGCTGTGTTCGCTGTTTTTACCGTGCTTTTACTATCATTATACTAGGCATTTGCCATCATTTACCCCGCTTTACACAGTTTTCAGTTTTCTATCCCCCTGGAGTGCCGCGCTGTCCTCATTTGACAACAAGCTAATTTGTAATTTTGTGGAGCATTTTTAACTGTTATTTTACTGTCCTCTTTAACTGTATTGTGATCATAACTTACGCTAGTCTAGTTACCCGCAAAAAGTTAAGTCTACAAGTAATGTATCAAATAAAAGAATGCATTTGGTTCTTAAGGGGTTAACGTGCTTTCCACACCTCGCTATATGGCGCTTATGCGTTACCGCGCTTGCGTTGTGCTTTATTACGCTTTGCTGTGCTTTTACTCTGGGTAGAAGGGTGCTGTGAAGATTCTCACTCACTTGCTGTGGTTATATTTTGTTACATAACTAGACAGCCCCTTGATTTCCCTGAATATTGTCGTATTTATTCACAAAAATAACAGCAGGTGGTCATTCGTTGGGTTGGACTCCGTTGACACAAAAGGGTTAACCTGGAAGGTTTCAACTCCAAATTTAAGAGTCGTGTTGCTGCGGCACTCAAATGAGTCACCTGCGGCTTAAAAGGCATTTCCTGAAAAACCTGTGGCCAGTTTAAATAATAATAACAAATGAAAAACCCATTAGTTTTGGTGTTTCACAAGAAAGGCCCATTGAAAAACAACTTTTTTCGTCGAATTGTGAAAATATTCCGTTATGGGATCCATTCCCCTTTTACATAGCAATTTCACAAGTATCAATTTGCCGTCTTTTCCAGAAGACTAAAATTTCATTAGGTAATCCGCGCGTTCTATTCCCGACTGACCCCCAGCCCCATTATAGCTGGCACTGTTTTATGCAACCAGCACCTGGTGTAATTCGAGCAACGTACCACTAGATGGCAGTCAGTGTGGGCAGATCAGCGGTTTCCCCACCCGATCTAAGAGTTTTACTTTTCTGCACAGGGCAATTTGGAGATCAGAAAAGGGCAGATGTTTTTTTTTTAAAAGGTACATTTTAGAGAAGTTTCTAAAGTTTCTTTTTTTTATTCCTGTTTTGAATTCCCCCCCCCCCTAAGATTTATTCATAATGTGCAAGTCCTTCCCTTTCACTAAGATGGCAGAGGCGCTGTGGCCACTGAATTCTATAGAATTTCTCCAGACTTTAGATTTATTTTACCGGCCACAACATTATAAGATATCTGAGACTTTTGAGAATTTCCAATCAATTGCATACGTGGTAATTGCACCTTCCTGTTAACTGTAATCACATTTCTTAAGAAAACTGCACATGCAGTAGATTCCTGCGAATTGCACATCCCGTGTGCCTCAACAGTTTTATGCACTTAACCAGAACAGGGAACATGCATTTTCAAAAGAAATGTACCAATTCAAGATTGTATGGAAACAATTAAATAACATACGATTGCATAAAACTGTTAGGCACCCGGGATAGTCAATTAAAAGAATGTGCTCATGCATTGTCTCTGAATAAATTTCATATACATTTAACATTTCACCAGGAAAAAAAAGTCTGTGTTTACAATTAGAAAAAACAGGAATAAGAGCCCTTATGCTAAAAAACGCCGATGCCACTCTCTCGCCTACCCCAGAGGCAGGCTGGCAGAGGCGCGTCACGGCCACATGGCCTCGCCGCTGCAGTGCGCAGCCTCGCCCGCGACTGCTGGGTGTGAGATTATGATGCAAAAATAGAGCTTCAGACCCACAAAGGGAGTCTCTGCACGGCGGAGAACAGCTCTGAATCCGAGGTAAGCGTGTTTCAATTGCAATCTGTATAAAACTGTGACAGCCCAAGCGAGAGGAGAGGGCAAACTCGCCCTGCTAGTTCAAATAAACAGACTGGTATTAAAAATATACTGTGAAAAGGATGGAGCCACTTGCTGTGTGCGTGAGTACGCTGCACTAACCGAGTCATCACCGGGGGTGGAAATTCAAATATTTCTGAAGATAAATGTCTTTTGCATGCCAGGATGTTTCATTTCTTGTCTTGAGGTAGTGATGTATATTTTTTCAGCTATATATTTTTTGTAACCCATTAGTAATACGGACTAGAGAACAGTTTTGCAGTACTGCACGGACATTGTACACGTTGCACCGGCCGTGCTGTTCCAGTTCACAACAACCCGAGGAGAGAGGAAGGGGACTCGACAGCTGCACTTTTATTGTAATCAACTTTATATTATTATTATTATTATTATTATTATTATTATTATTATTATTATTATTATTAAAGTTCTAAAAGAAGCAGCAAGACTTAAATAAATAACTAAACACGTGAATTGTGTAATCTTTTATTTATATTTTTTCCAAGTTTTAGGCGGGCAGTCGTGTTAGAAACAGATAGTTCTTATCTGTGACAAGTTTGACCCCACCCCGGGACCTTCTGTTTACTTAGTGGCGTTCTGCCAGTCGCTTTACAAACGCTGGCTGTAGAAAACTATACACTGGCAACCCCCTCAATCTAACTCCACACATTAACGCGTTCACTCAGTGTATTCTAAATAATCCAGCAATAATATCGCCGGCATGAGTACAGAACTGTTTTTTACAAGAATAATGATCAAATGACAAATAGATGCGTAACTGAGTGAAAGTGTAGAACAGAAGGAAGAAGAAACCACAGAAACTTTTAAGTTAGTCTTGTGTAACACTTTTATGCCCAGTCTGAAAACTAGATTGAGTTGTTTATTTGTTTAGCGTTCAGGTCTTGCATAAAAAAATAAATAATAAAAAAAAAAACCCACAGAATTCCTTATCTAACTTCCTTACGCTCCCCCCCCCCCACTTTAGATCCTGTATGTTGATCTGGAGTCTCTGTGGGGTTCCCTGGAGTGCAGTCCAGCAAGGATCCACAGAAGGGAAGGTTCTTCAAACGCAGAGCTTCGCGTTCAATTCCTCAGCCCAAGGAGGGCACATACTCTCCCACCCACCTCCTGGGGAGCGGGGGTATTAAAATAGGTTTCACCAGTTGAAAGACGCCTGCATTTCTTTTTTTTTTTCTGGATTTACGTGCTCAGAAGTCTCGGATCCAAACCCTTTTCCAGCCTGTGTGCGTAACTTCCCATGCGTTTGGTACTGCCGGTCTTGTAATCAGTGCTTTGAGGTTAATTCACATTAGACTGACTGAACCGGATCAGCGATTAGTGTCAGTTCTGTTACACTTCCACAAGGACGTGTTTTTTCATCATCAAGAGCTACTATCAAGATAATAATGTAGATTTTGTCTTTCCTAGCGGGGTGGGTACACGGATTTTGCGTCGTTTATAAAGAAATGTTACCGTTGGAATTTCGCGTTCTGCTCGCTGCCACTTCTTGCGCACATTGGGATGAACTGACGGCACCGCATCCCTTCTAGATGGATTTGCTACGCTGGAACAAGAAAGATTTGTAAAACAAATAAAATAAATAAATACAGCTTCTTGATTAAGCCTTTATTTACTAACCGGTTGCGAAAATTAAGACTGTAGTATTTAGAGGGGAGGGATACACTGATCGGACCCTTGGGCACTGCTTTGGAAGGTTCCCTACTGCTTCCTTGCCTCAGAGACTCTGAATTGTGGTTTATTTTTTTATTTTTTGTTTTTTCTGAAGGCGTGAAGATGGCTTTTTTCTTCTTCCCGTTCGACAGTCTGATCTGCGTCCTCCTGGGGATATCCTTCACGGTTTGGTTTACTCTGCTCCTGGTTTTTATAATCGTCCCCGCCATCTTCGGGGTCTCCTTGGGCATCCGCAAATTGTACATGAAAACGCTGCTTAAAATATTCAAGGTGAGTGAGGCTGCCTGCCCTGTCGACACAATATTCAGTTTTAACAGGTTCAGCAAGAGGACTTTTGACATGGATTTTGAAGGTGTTTATTAGTGATCAGCGGCGTTCTTGAGACTGTAAAAGGCAACTCAAGAGTAGCACAAAACGGTAACTTTTCGTTCAGTGAAATAGCGCCGCCTTTTTTATTTTAGTTGACAAAACGGTGGAAAGCATCTTTTGAATGGCTCTGATAAACAAGGCATCAGCTACCAAGAGTTGCTGCTCAAACTGATCATTCGAATGAAGCACTCCAGAGAATCAGGAGAGGGTCGTTAGGGTTTACTGGGCTAAATATACCATTCCAAGTGAAACCAGTGAAGAAACAGCGGCTTTTTTTAGACTCTGCTCGGTCCACACAAACTCCAGCAGCTGTTTCTTCAGCAGTGTCCCTTGCAGTGGTAAAGCTGCCCCATCAACACCAACTCCCCTCTTCCCTGTGGAGAGTCAGAAATAATCAGATCGGGAAGCGCTACTCCAAGACTAGACTAGACTCCTACCCTGAATTGCTCCTGTAGGCTCCTGCAACACCCCAAGGTAGAGCTGCGAAGGAACTGATTGGAGGAGCGTTTCCCGCTGGTCCAGGTTGTGTTACCATGTGCCCTGGTTGCCGGGTTGCACTGGAGATCAGATTGAACTCTGCTTGTTATCCAGCCTTCTGTTGACGTTCCTCCTCGCATGCCCTTCCCAAAATACTGAACCAGCTTCCTAGCCATAGCTGGGAGTAACGGGGATGGCTCATTTTTTAAAGACTGTAAGATTTATTGGCAGGCACTGACAATAGGGTGAGGATTATGGGTGTCGATTTGGTGTTGGGTAGCGTTCAAATTGTGAAGCAAACAGCTTGTTTCTCTCGGAGTGGTAATTTAGCCTGAGCGACGCCACTGACCTGTGGAGAGCTTGATCTGAAATCGAATAACCATTTCGTGCAGCACCAGCAAAGACCCTGCCGATTGCTCCAGTAAGGTCTGGTTGTTTGCAAATTGTTCTTGAGCTACTGTAAGTGTCCCAGTGGGGCTACAGTACTGTACTTCTCTAGCCTTTCCTGTCATTTTATAGCTGTGCAAAGCTTGAGAAGCCATGAAGGGCTGGGTAAAGAAATTCTACATTTTCAAACCCAAACTTAGTTAATTTAAGCAGTCCTGTGAAGCAAATAAGTTATGTACAGTACTAACCTGGCTGAATGTTGATTTGAAAGACAGGCTTGAATTCTGCTGATGCGGAATATTGCCTCTGTGCTTTGAATTCTGAAACTATGCTGAGGAGGTCAGAAGCAACTTGAAACCTGAAAATACGTTAGACAGGGTTATTCTAGAAAGCGTCCGTGCAAAGTGTTTATTTTTTTTTAAAACCGAGAATCACATTTAAGATGCTGCCGAAGAGTGTGGCTACACTATTAATCGCTGTCACATTTCATAGCTGTGCATTGCACTGCCCCAGGTTTTAGATATGAATTGCATTCACACCGCTGTGTGAAACTCTTGGTTACTCCTTGTGTCGTCTTTCTCCTAAAGCTGCTTGGCACTGATGGAGAAATTTGTTCACAGCCTGCGCAGCCTACCACAGGTATTAAAAACATATTACAAGCGTTGTCAATAGACCCGTGGAGGTTGTTCCTCTCGTGCAGTCTGTTCTGGTGCCAGGCAGCTGAAGTGTGTTGTTTGCTGCTGTCCTTGGCAAAAGCACCCTTTTTAACTGGAAGGAAGGCACAGTAGGCATCGAAGGCTTGCATTTCGGCTAGTGCGGGGGCGGCCAGCCCTGGTCCCGGATAGCCGCAGGGTCTTCTGGTTTTCATTCCACCCTCAGTTCTCGACTTACTTAATTTGAACCAGTTCTTTTCTGAATTGGTCAACACTCATTTTTTTCTCCAGGTCATTTGACATTAAAGATACCCAGAAAATCTGCAGGATTGTGGCTCTCCGGGACCGGGGTTGGCCACCTCTGGGCTAGTGACGTCAACGGTCACATTTTGTACTTGAGTGCTCGAAACAATCATTATTTCTGCATTTTGACTTGTGTTTTTGTTACTCCAAAAAAGTCTTTTTCTGATCTTTTATTATTTGTGCAGAAATTCTAAGTGTTTCGTTATCGCATAAGTCTTCACTAACTTTGCTTTTACACAGCACTTGTAGAGACTTCATGTTTGAGCTTAGTTTTAAGCTGGTGCAACCCAGTGCCAGCCCTGCTGAATACCCGGAGAGAGAGCCAGAGCTCTAGGGCAGACTGTGCCCTGGGAATGGGTTGTCCTCTGAATAATTGCTGCTTTGTATTTGTCTGTTTCTTTCCAGTGGGCGACTCTCCGGATAGAGCGCGGAGCCAAAGAAAAGAACCACCTTCTTTATAAACCCTATACCAACGGTAAGCTCGCTTGTTTAGTGTCACGAATCGTGCCCGACAAACATCGCAAAGAAAAAGAGCATTGAAATGCGACCCTTTGTAACACAGAGACGCATCTGTTCTTGATGCGTTGATGTTTTTCAAACCGGTTCTCTCTCTCTCCTTCTCGTTTTGCCACTCGCTTCACTCAGTAGTTTTAATGTGCGTTGCATTGGCAGCGTGACTCAGGTGTAAGATTTATATAGCATAGGTGCTCCCTTTGATCTCTTTCAGCCCATCCCAAGACCCCCCTCCCTGCCTTTTCTGTTCAGCCGTGCAGTCCAGAGGCTGTTGCCTTGATCAGTCGTCATGATTGCCATTCTCTGCACTGCCAGGCGCTTTTAATTCCTTAATTGAATGCCCAGTGTGGGTTCAGGTAGACCAGGGCTTCTCAAACTCTCCTGGGGAGCCCCAGTGTCTGCTGGTTCTTATTCCAACTGAGCTCTCAATTACTAAAGTATAACCTTAATTAAACTGATAATTTGCTTAATTAGACCTTTTTTTTTTTTTTTTTTTTTTTTTTTTTTTTACTTAAACAGTTGTAGATTTCATTTTGATAAGTAACTTGAACTGCAACTGTTTAAGAGCTGAAAACAAGTAAAAATGTCTAATTGAGCAAAGTATCAGTTCAATGAAGGGTCTAGTTCAGTAATTGAGAGCTCAGTTGGGATGAAAACCAGCAGCCACAGGGGGTCCCCAGGACAGAGTTTGAGAAGCCCCGAGTTACAGTTGAAGACCTGGTTGCTATAAAGGGCTTCCTAAAAGATGTGCTGTCGATCGCGTTTGAGCCACAAGCAAGATTCCACAGCAAGAGTGACGCTGCCTTACTGAGGCGAGTGGAGCGTGATATTTAAAGGCTGTAGTGTAACGCCCCTGACGCAGGTCTCTCCTCCCACCCCCAGGCATCATTGCCAAGGAGCCCATGTCACTGGAGGAGGAGATCAAGGAGATCCGGCGCAGTGGCAGCAGCAAGGACTTGAGCAGCCCCGAGTTCGAGATGAGCGACATCTTCTACTTCTGCCGCAAGGGAGTGGAGAGCATCATGGACGACGAGGTGACCAAGCGCTTCTCCCCGGAGGAGCTCGAGTCCTGGAACCTTCTCACGCGCAGCAACTACAACTTCCAGCACATCAGCCTGAGGCTCACCGTGCTGTGGGGGCTTGGGCTGCTCATTCGGTACTGCTTCCTGCTGCCGCTCAGGTGAGGCGCGCCTGCCCGAGGCACTGTGCCTCTCTGCGGGGCTCTACCTGTCTGGGAGTCCGACTAATTCCATACTGCGAGCCCAGATCTAAAGGACGGTCTGTTTTGCTGCCTACAGATAACCTTGGGGTTACCATTCTGAAAATGTACTTCGAGGATGGAAATGAGACTCCTATTGCATAGCAGTTTCACCCATCCCGGGTTCTAGCACAAGCTTGATTAGCCACAGTGTGTGTATAGGTAACAAGCTCAGGTGTGTCTTAAGTTCATAGGAAAGCCAGGAATGGGTCATACTACTATGCAATGGGTCTTATTTCTATCCCTGCAGCACTCGATCTGTCTGCCTGGGAATGGGCAATGGGTTTTACAAGGGGAACTAGAGCAGCTGGTTCAGCAAGAAGCATTTAACCTTGGTTCACCAATAGCTGCATAATTACTTTAAATTATCCAGAGGCTTAACAGAACAACACTGTTTTAATTGCACTATTGGGCTTTGCAAGCTTATTGTCAACAACAGCGTGCTTCCTTGTGTTTTCTTTCTGTTTCTCTTTTCATTGGAGATGCGCAGTTTCAGTTTAAAAGCTAATCAATTGGAATTTAGATGGAAACCAATCTTTCTAGAAGCTGTATTTTTGAATGCTATGTTTTCGAAGCGCAGTTTTGAATCTGCTTGGTCAAGTCTTGTGGGCTGTATGCAAAAAGGATACGATACGCTGACCAAAGAAGCGGCAGCGTTCTCCACGCCAAGGTTTTAGCTGCGTTAGCCGCGTCTCCTCAACTCGCCGAGGACAAGCAAGGCTTGCCAACTTCCAGAGCCATTAATAGGGTGACTTGCTGTTTTCAATTGCAGCGTGCCGAAGAGATAACGCTCCCGTTGCTCCATTAAGCACACAGAGCTGTGTTTAACAAGGGAAGGTCTGTCTGTGCAAATAAGGATACTTGGCACGGGCAGCAGAATTCCAGCCGGGATTACCAAACTTTGACCTTTATGATCCTGAGTCCCTGTCCTCTGTACTCTGTACTCAGCAGTGTAATTAGTCTTCACAGCTGAGGTGGTTTTGAGAAGCTGAATTGTTGCCCAAAGAGCAGGTTTTGGGGTCTTGTTAAACTTTAAGGGCAGCTTTTAGATTTGTTGGTGTGGTTTTGCTGTTGGCACAAGTCAAACCTTGTGCTGCCAGAGGTGAAACAGAAATGTTCTCATTTAAACTGTGTAACTGAGCTGGCTTTGCAGACTCCGCTAGGAGTTGCTTTCTACTGTGCAACCTAGGGGCATAATTAAAATCTCGTCTGTATCGTGTCTCTTACTAGTTTGTTCTCTGAGCTTTGCTAAGTCTGTGCGTATTGCCCTGCCATCTGGGAGGATTAGAGAGATGGGATGCAGCTGGTTTTAATCCAGATGGCTTAACTCCAATAGGTTCACGGCAGAGGGGCTAGATAAGTGAGAACTTAATCAGATGGGTTTAGCATACAGTGTCTGTATGCACAAATGGCTGAGGGTATGGACAACGACATACATGCGCTAATACAGTGTTGGAATTCATGCAAAGAAGCAATACGTGATTTTTAAAAACTGCTTTAATTGGTAACTTTATATATATATAATTACGCTTCCTTTTTATTTTTTTAAACAATTCAAATTTTGCTGCATTACCTTTTGAAAATGACTGCAGTTGCAGGGTCTTGACTTTTGGGTTAAACTAACTGGACCGTCAACAAGGTGGCGGAGTGAGTGGAGTGCGCAGAAGGCTGTAGATGAAAGCCACGTCCAGCTGAGTGATCGTGGGCAGGTCTGAGCGCAGTGAATGGGACGCTCACACGCATGTTGTTCTTGCCCTTCACTTGCAGGATCACTCTGGCATTTACTGGAGTGGGACTTTTGGTGGTTGGAACTACAATGGTGGGGATATTGCCGAATGGGAGGTAAGTGCGTGGAATATCAAGCGTGCCGACAAGAGGCAGTAGACATGTGGAGTCCCATTAGTCATTAGCAATGTCATAGATTCTGCAGATTTTAGGATGTTCCTCTTTGCTTAAAGGCATTTCACACCTGAAAGAAACACAGTCAATATTCCCAATTCTATCCTGTGATGCCTGACCTATGGGGCACCCTGGCTATATGATTGGCATTGCACTGCATTTGCCGTCTAAATCTTGTATCAGATACAAAATAGACCCTCTTCAGAGAGACCCGTTAAGCCGGTTTTGCAATGCCTACTGATTTGTGTTCTCCACTAGGACAGCTGTGTCATTTGTACTTCCATCACTAAACTGTACAAGCACGTTTCTGTAGTTGTGAAGAAATTCAGTTTCCCTTCTTTTTTTTTGTGTCTCTTGCATTGCAGATTCAAAAACTTCCTGAGTGAAAAAGTCCACCTGATGTGCTACCGGATCTGTGTGCGAGCCCTGACTGCTATCATCACCTACCATGATAGGTGAGCCACACCCCATAGCACCACAGAGCCTCCTCGCTCAAAGGGCAGCTTGTGTCGGCCTGGGCTACCAGTTCAACTGGAATAAGGTTCTCCGCTCATTGTGGAATGAAGGTGGAGAGTTCTAGCTCGGGGACACTGAGTAAAGGGATGTCATGCAATACCTGCTGGGGCACATACAGCCTCTGCACGCCCTGCTTGTGTGTGTGTTGCAGGTATTGGGTTACAGGCTAGGCAGTCCTGTTTAGTGGTTACTGATGGGTTTGGTCTTTCCGACAACTGACCTGGGAGTTATGACTACAATGTCAGAACAGTAAGCTGTGATCTGGAGGGCAAAGTAGGTATTAATGACTAGGGTATATGTTTGTGTTTTTGTTCACTAAGGTTTTAGAAAGCAAGCTTTTTGCAGGCTGGAAAAAAAAAAAAAAAAAAACACTTCAGTTTTTGATCAGGAAGATTAGTTTAAAAACACTTTGTGGATATATTATGTAACTCGGTTGTTGGGAGTCAAATTAATTTACAAACAATTATGAATTTCCCATTCTGTAACTCCTTTTGCACCACATACAGGGGTGGAGATATGACTCCTATTGCACATCAGTGCTACCCATTCCAGGTTTTAATACCAGCTTGATTAACCACAGAGTGTGTAAGTAACAAGCTCAGGTGTCTTATTAACCTACTAGTAAAACCAGGAATGGATGAAATCGCTGTGGGATCGGAGTCTGGCTTCCATCCCTGATGTATAGGTATGCATGATCAGATGCTGAATCATATGAAAGTGGTGTGTGTTTAAGCAGGATGTAGCCCTGCTGTGATGTCAGCCTCTCTGATATTTATTTTCCTCCATACACAGTTATTGACCTTGCTGCTGCCGCCGCTCACACATATCTCCTGTATTTACCTTGACAAATGTTTCTCCCTTGGCTGGGATACTGTAGACAGCCATGTCTGTAAGCCAGGAACCAGCCACAAGGTCTGCATTAGCGAGGGAGGGAGGACTCGCTTGTGACTTGTCTGCCCCCGTGTCTTTCCTCGGCAGTCCCCCCCCCCCCCAAGGACCGTGTTGTAGTGTTTTGTAGAGTCCTTGAAACGTGGTTTGTCAGATACAGATCAGTGATACTTCTATTCTATGAAATGATACTTCTGTTGCAAAGCAGCTTCACCTGTTCCAGGTTTTAATACCACCCTGATTAGCCACAGTGTGTATGCAACAAGCTCAGGTGTACCTTATTAAACTCCTAATAAAACTAGGAATGGAGCACACTGCTATGCAGTTGGAGTCTTCTTTCCATCCCTGCTGATACTATGTTTAGACTGGTCGACAAATTAATTTGCACAAGACTAACATATTGGAATATTCAAATCAATTTATCTACGCAAAAATGCCTGTCACATAAAATGGCCGTGGTAGGTCATAGTGATGTGCATTTTTACAGGACTGGAGCGTGACTGCCAGGGAGAAGCGGAAACAGGAAGTTGAATTGCTCACCAAAGTGTGTTTGCAGCTTTCCCACATGATTCACATGCCCGCGAAAGAGGCTGTGAAGAGAGGATGTTGGCTTCTGTTCACTACGATTTGACGCTAAACTGCAGACCGGGGTGGGGTGGGGGGGTGGGGGGATGGGGGGTCAACTAACTCCAGTTACAGCAGAATTGTTTTGAAATTCCAATTTCAATGCTATGTTGTTCAATTACAGCTAGTTCTGCTGCAATAATTACAATTACACTAAAGTAGCATGCTTACTCTATTCAGATATTGGATAAGGTTGTTATTCATTGGAAACCGTGCATGACTCTTAAACTACTGCACAGTGTGTTTGCACATGCGGCTGTATGTTTACAGAATTGAAATGACATGCAAGAAGTACTGACTGTGAAATGAACTGTCCTACATTGTGCACTCCCTACTATCTGAACACCAAGGCTTGACAGAATGTTAAACGCTTCTCACTTGGCTAATGTTTTAAACTCTCGACTCGTGCAGGATTCTTTTTCAGTTGTGGACCAGCCCCTGCAGCAGTGGGCAGTGGGGATAGTTCTTTATCTGCGTGCATGCTGTATGAAATCGATACGCGTACAGCAGCAGCAGTTGGAAACCATGTGTGCCGGTGGCTTGTCATCATTGTTATAAATACCAGCAGCAGGGATGGGAACATCCAGAACTGGAGGGGGGTCCTGGTCTCTTCAGAACATGTATAAATAGAATGTTTTTGGGAGTTCTTTTCTCAGTGTTCTAGTTGCTGTTTGTAATCACACAGAGGAGGAGCAGCTCCAGGTGGCACATGTGATTCGGAATGGATTGTACAACTTCATGGAACAGTTTAGCAGAAGTTGTTAAATGGCTCTTATAAAATATGCTAAAGTTATATTTTACAGTTTTTTGGGGGGTTGGTGGTCGAAGCAACAGCAAGAGAGTACTGTCGAGGGACTGTCGGATGTTTTGGCTCAGAGCACTGGATGATTTGCTGAAGGGTGACCTCTGCTGTTTAGTTTGTGTAGTACAGATAGGGTTTTCTTCTTGTGGTTTTTGGTGCCCTCTACTGTTCAGACACAGGAAATACTATTGCTTGCATTGTGTGTGTTGGTTGTTGCAGTGGAGCCAGCAGCCAGACAGAATGTTTAGAGTTTTACAATGGTTGACACTATCGCTTGCTGCACAGTGTTTCATGTTTCGAAGGGAGGGTGGGGGAGGGAATGTCAGTTTGTTATTTATTTATTTATTAAAAACAAAAGTTTGTAATAGTTTATATAAGGTCTTTTATAGGAGCTCAAGTTGGTTTGGTATTTTTTCTGTTCAATAATAGTTAGACTTTAAGGAAAAGCACTCTCCATGTTGATTTCTTTTGTATTGCAGCGAGAACAAGCCTAAAAACGGAGGGATTTGCGTTGCGAACCACACCTCCCCCATCGACGTGATCATACTGGCCAGCGACGGCTGCTACGCCATGGTAAGCTGTACTGAGGAGCAGCGCTCCCTTCACAAAGCACCGTCGCCCAACACAGAGAGACTCGCTGCACACAGCACACTAAGCACTACCCCCAACACAGAGAGAGTCACTGCACACAGCACACTAAGCACTACCCCCAACACAGAGAGAGTCACTGCACACAGCACACTAAACACTACCCCCAACACAGAGAGAGTCACTGCACACAGAACACTAAACACTACCCCCAACACAGAGAGAGTCACTGCACACAGCACACTAAACACTACCCCCAACACAGAGAGAGTCACTGCACACAGCACACTAAGCACTACCCCCAACACAGAGAGAGTCACTGCACACAGCACACTAAACACTACCCCCAACACAGAGAGAGTCACTGCACACAGCACACTAAGCACTAGTGCCCAATACAGTGGGCAGTACCTGCTAGAGAATGGACCACAGCGACAGTTGGAAGAGGTTTATCCGGGTCTTTGCCCCCTGCTTTTAGACCTCCCTTTCTCAGCCCGTTTGTCAGCGTGTGTCTGTGTGTGTGTGCTCTTGTTTCAGGTGGGGCAGGTCCACGGTGGTTTAATGGGAATCATTCAGAGATCCATGGTGAAGGCGTGCCCACACATCTGGTTCGAGCGCTCCGAGGTTAAAGATCGCAGCCTTGTGGCCAAAAGGTAAAGGCGTTAAACGAGTCCGGGGCGCGAGACGAGCGCGCAGAGTCAGAAATCATACGCTGGTCAAGCACCAGTGGCAATAACAACATGTTGGTGAAATTCTAGTCTAAACGATCGGAAGTAGGCAGATTGTTAAAACAAACAGTCTGTTTATTTCTTATTTTTATATATACTGTAGAAACTGATTTTATTCCAGGTATTTATTATATCTATGTGCTTTACTGACGCTTGTCACCAGCACATGTGGTAAAATGACAATGATCCTGTGATGACGTAAAACCTGGTCTATATTGTAAACTTACTCTGTAACTAGTGAGTCACGGCCATAGGAGGCTGTGTGGTTCAGTGGTTAAAGAAACAGGCTTGTAACCAGGAGGTCCCTGGTTCAAATCCCAGCTCAGCCTCCCTGTGTGACTCTGAACAAGTCGCTGAACCTCCTTGTGCTCTGTCTTTGGGGTGAGACGTTGTTGTAAGTGACTCTGCAGCTGATGCATAGTTCACACACCCTAGTCTTGTATCTTGTAAAGTGCTTTGTGATGGTGGTCCGCTGTGAAAGGCTTATTTTAAAAGATTATCTGTGGTGCTTAAAGTAACTAACACAGTGTTTGTTAAGCTAATTGTAAAGTAGCGTCTTATAAAGAAAGCAGAGGTGTGTGCTTTTTCAATTACCCTGCAAGCGAATCGGTTCGTGCTGATTTGTTTAACCACGCCAGGATTTTCCTAGGCAGTGCCCCGGGGCCTGTTGACGACTCCTCATGTCCTGTGCGTCCTGTGGAAGGTGCTTTTGAACTGCTCCCCTCCTTCAATAACATGCTTTTTTTTATCGGTCCCGATCTCCTGCCTTTTCAGGTTAAGTGACCACGTGGAGGACAAAACCAAACTGCCCATCCTGATATTCCCAGAAGGTGAGTGAGTACGCTTCATTACTGGAACGGCTGCAGCCTTTGTGCCTCGAGTTAATATAAACCAGCATGCCTGTGACATTCACCCCAACTGCACGGCTGTAAAACACATCGCAACCATCAGTGACTTACAAAGGTTAATTACAATGTTCTGTATCCACTGTGTGTGTTAAAATACAAGTGCTGAAGATTAGTTATGCTCTGGGATTTCAGCTGAAGTTTATAAAAGCAGCTTCCACTGCCAGAAACCTCGTTAGTAAAGTACCAGGAGTGCCACTCCTTTCCTGAGAGGTTTCAATGATTCGTGTGATGTATTGGTATTAAAAAATCAAACAGTTATGCCAGTGCCTTCATGTACCCCTGCTCTGACGCTCTCGTAACAGGAATGGTAATACTGACGCGCCTGGTGTGTCGTGTAGTTCATTAGGAAACAGGCGCGGTTGGCTGTCCAGTTTGTTTACACTCCTTTTTAAAGGCAGTTCCAGCCGAAGACGACTTGTCTCTCCTGTTAGTTTTAAACAGCCAGGCTTCCTTCACCCCCTGCAGCAGCGGGAGGTTATCAATATCATTTGTAAATGAACAAGGCTTTATATTTGAAAATGAAAAGCGATCCGGTTTTCTCCACAGGGACTTGTATCAACAACACCTCTGTGATGATGTTCAAGAAAGGGAGCTTCGAGATCGGAACGACAATGTATCCAGTAGCCATTAAGGTAGGCATGACTTGCAGAATCAATCACAAGGTAGACTACAGGACTGTCTGCATACTGTAGTTCAGGCTTGTAGAAAGAAATCACACTAACCTCTTGTCAGCTTGAGGACAAAGTGTGGTGCAGGAACCGGGCAATCCCGTTCTGTAATTATTCTTCTCTTCTGGGTCGGACTTTCTTCCAGTGTGACCCGTTGATTTGTTGAAAACAACACTAATTCTTTGTGTCTAAAAATATTGCTTTACCAGGCTCTAAAAATAAATAAAAAAATGAATAGAAAGTAGGCTCGAATGTCGACAGTCAAAAAGCTCTTTAACTGTAAATATATAGTGTGTATTGTGTTGATTCTGTGATTTGAGGATGAAACTCTATACATTAACATGCACTTAACAGTATTTCCATATGTAATTGTGTAGCAAGCATAGTAAATGCCACGATGGCCAAAGGTTTTGCATCACCTAGAATTTCAGGATTGAGACGTTATTAAAAAATAAAAACACTAAATCTTTTATTTAACATGTAATCAAATAATAGTAGAACAGTATTTCATGTTAGGTTTCGAAATGCCACATTTTTTCAGTTAGCTTCAGGTATATGGGAATAACTACATTCTGTTAACCTAACATTATTCAGCAGGTTTCATTCGACTTTATGAAGCAGAATTGGCTCATTAAATAGGGCGATTGCAAAACTTTTGTCCGGAGCTGTACATGAGGAGTTCGTGTTATGACGAGGTGTGGTGATGAACGAGCAGCAGTCGTTCATTCTGCGCCTTGTCTTTCTTCCAGTATGACCCTCGGTTTGGAGACGCTTTCTGGAACAGCAGCAAGTACGGTATGGTCAGCTACCTCCTGAGAATGATGAGCAGCTGGGCCATAGTCTGCAGCGTGTGGTACCTGCCCCCCGTCACCAGAGAGGTGGGTTATAGTGGAGGGGAGAGAGGGTTTTAGACAGGCTGTGCGTCCTAATCCCGTGATTGGAGAGGGGAGGGGAGGTGGAGGTTGGAGAGGCTTTAGCTGGGTGACCATCTGTCTGCAGGTTACCATCATCTGTCGATGAGAGTGGTGACTTTGGGGTTGTCTGTAAACAGTGTAGCTCTTCTGGTGTGTGTGTGATACCGGTCAGTCCAAGACAGGAATGGATATAAGACTTCTGTTGCACAGCTGTTTGATCCGTTCCTGCTTTAGTAAGACGCACGCTAGCTTGTTACCTGCACACTGGGGCTAATCGAGCCTTTGATAAAACCTGGAATGGAGGTGAAACTGCTGTGCAGCGGGAGTCGTGTTTCCGTGCCGGAAGCTGTCGTTCTGAAGCATAGGGTGTTGGTTCAGGGGCTCTGCTCAACCCTTCCAGGATCCACACTGTTTTGTATACTGTAATTTGCATGCCCCTGTTTTAAAACACAGCTTGATATAAAAGCATCCCTTTGAAATTGAATGGGAGGGTACACTTAACCCTTTGCCATTTATTTGCGTGTCAGGTCCAATTTATTTTCACACGCGCTGTTTAAAAATAGTTTGAATCACAAAAGGACACTCAGTACTGCATCTCCAGCCAAGCCCCACCCCTTGTTCGCTGTATTTTTCACATACCTCTTTACAGACGTGCATACTGATAAATCCTCTCCTGATCACTCGTTTTATCACCAAACTCCTCAATAATGCGACCCAAGTCATTATTTTGTACTGTGGTATTCTTTGAGAGCTGGATGCAGAAGCAGCTATCTCCTTTGTAATGTGTCTGTGCAGGGGCTATCTATGTAGTTCAGATACGCCTCTTTTTTTTTCGGCTTCGATCGGCTCCTATCGGTCTCACTCAGCCATTGAAAGGTTTTCTCGGCTTTTTCCCCTGGAGAAAAAACCACTAGAGACCTGCGCTTGACGTCTTTTATGATGTCGAGCAGTGTCCCACAGCGGACCGGAAAGGGAAAATTGTAGTGTTGGACCAGGTCTGACACAGGACTGCAAATTAAGTATTTAAGAATATCATTCTTGCAATATCCTGTTTTTTGTAATTATTATTATTATTATTATTATTATTATTATTATTTATTTAACATTTTGATTAGCTGGAGCTACAGCAGAGCTTGTCAGTTTAGTTCATAGTGATGCTAACTAGGTGGTTTCAGGGAGGAGACTGGCACTGCACAGGAGTGTCAGGAAGATGTGGTAAACAATCCCTCACTCGCTGATCTGTCTTGTTATAAAAAATTCATAATTGAACACGATTGTGGGATAAAGTAAATTATTTTTTTCAATATGGGGGGGGGGGGAGGAGGAGAATACATTGTTTTCCATTTGAAATGACCTTGCATTGGTTTCCATACCTGTTATTTGCATGCAGGTGAAAACAACATCCTGCCTTATTTCCATGGGCAAATCTGAGCTTTCCACTGTCAGCCTTTCCACATGAGTTGCCAGATCTGGAGCTTGTGTCCGGTTAGCAAGCCTTGATGAAGTTTTCTTTAGCTTTCCAGAAGTTCTGAAATTCTCAAACACCAAGTTGCACCCCCTTCAATTGTTAAAACCAAGACTGTAATTCTTGGTGCATTTAAAAAAAAAAGGCTCTTTAAAACTAAATATTTTGTGATTGTGAGAGCAAAACTCTTATGTTTAACTTGCACTTAAGTGTTTACATGTCACTTTTGTTGTAGGAACGTTTTTAAGTACAATTTTGAATGTTTTATTGGTGTTTGTTTAACTCGCAGTGTTTATCGAACGGTACAGCAGTCTGCTGTTACAGGACTGTAATGACTAACTCTGGAGTTTGACAGCGCTGGAGACGCCCTGGCAACAGACCTGTGTGCGACTCTGGTAATCGTCAAACCGGATTCACAGAACTTTTCAAGTCATTTAGGGGACTCGTGTCTATACTTGTTTTAACGCTCGCCTTAATCTTTAGAGAAAAATACCTGTCTCCTAAAACATCCGTATCATTTTTGGGTGAGTTCTCTGTACAGCTTTTAAACTGCTAACCTGTCGTTCTGTGTTTTTAATTATAATTCCCAAGCACCGAATGCCCCTTGGAGAATCCTTCATGGGAGACCAAGAAAACAAATACAGAACAGAGAACTGCCTTCAATATAAATCCTTCGATGCAATTATAATTCACTGCAGCGTCATTTATTCTCCTCTCTCTCTCTCTCTCTCTCATATGACATAAGCAATTGCAGTTGTATACTACCAAGATCACATTTCTTGGTGTCGGTCTACTCCGTTCTCTCTTCCACAGTCACTCTTCTATTCAGTCGATCAGAAACCAGACATCCTTCTCTCCAGGTGGTTTACATTACCTAACATGCAGCTTCAGCAACTGATGCACAATAATGCATAGTGAACTGAACAGGGAAACCAATATATAAATTCACACACACACACACAAACTATAAAAGCACTTTTCTGTGTGTGTGAAAGTATAATCAGACTCCAGATGGAGCTCTTTTAATATTCTATTAGTGTGTGCTTGTTGGTTCTTCGGATGTCGCAGTACTGGACTCCAGTCCCTCCCCCCCCCCCTGCCCAGCCCAGTGCTCATTCTGTTCCTCTTTTCGCAGGAAGGAGAGGATGCGGTACAGTTTGCAAACAGAGTCAAGTCTGCAATCGCCAGGCAAGGCGGTCTGGTGGACTTGCTGTGGTGAGTCTACAACTTACTGTGGTGACACTAGGTGCCTGAAAGGTAACGCGCAAGGTTAATCAATGTGTTGAATTGAAATGCATCTCCAGTACCAGGGAACGACAGGAGCGATATCAGAATACTTCTACTACTAATAATAATCAGTATAGCTAATCTTAATGTGATATCATTTCCATCTGATATGAAGAAATTCCAGATTGCTGTTTCACATCAGTATTGGGCTCTACTGTATATCATCAGAAATCCTAAATACGAACAAAAGTAAAGACTCATTAATCATCTTTTTAAAAATGTTCATATCCTTTTTCTGTGTGCTGGTATTTACAGCTCAATTTGAATATTGGAATTTTGTATGTTGGGAGTAACCGCTAGGAAGGAAGTAAGACTCCTATTGCTTAGTGGTTTGTGGCTAATCATAACTTGCAGCAAAAGCTGGAATGAGTCAACGTGTAGGCATTACGCTGAGGCACGCCTCCTGTAGTTAATAATACCAGGAATGGATCCTGTTTCTGTCCCTGTGCAGGTTCAGATTGGGGAAAATAAGTGTTTTTATTGATTTTTAAAAAAATGAGTCAAGATCAAAACCTACTGTACAGCGACCAGGAGTTTTTAAAACCTGTAATAAAATCTGTATGTTTGTATTTATTTATTTCTGTGTGGTGTGTAGGGATGGCGGACTGAAAAGGGAAAAAGTGAAAGACACTTTCAAGGAGGAGCAGCAGAAGCTGTACAGTAAGATGCTGGTCGGGAATTCTGAAGACCGCAGCCGATCTTGAGAACTCCGGGCGGGAGAGGGGGCGGAACTCTGGGAACGCCAGATTTGGGAACGCTGGCTTTCTTTAAAAGCTGAAGGCAGACAAAACAATGAGAGCCTGAGCTCTGAGACACTCCTCCTTTTCGACTTGCCTTCCTCACTTAACTAAAAATATATATATATATATATATATATATATATATATATATATATATATATATATATATATATATATATATAATAAATACCAACACACAAAAAAATGACTTTGGAAACTTGGAAAGAAACTTGTACGTTAGAAAAAGGGACTGACATTGATTCCTGTAGTGTGTGTGTGTTTTGTTTTTTTTTGAGAAGTTACTCCCCCCTTTTTTTTTTTTTTAATTATGTCTTCATAAAAGAGGATGGAAATGTGAATTATTTTAAGGAGTAGGGCATGAACAATTCATGCGACAACCGCAATGTTATTTGCCTCTGCATGATCCTGTCTAGCTCATTGCTTCAGAACCCCTGTTGTTCTCCAGATAACACAGCACCTTTTTTTTCTTCTCTAATATCTAGAGATATTTTCAATCTTGTTTTCAATCGCACGTTGTTTTAACTGTTGTCCGCACAGATGTTAAATAAGGGGGAACAGCTGGGAGCAAATCAAGTCCCAGTGTCAAGTGGAAGTCTGTTACACGCATTCATGGTGTGTTTGAGGGAGTGGATTCAGTCAGACTAATGCAGCACTGTTCTGTGGTGCAGTTTTATCAAACCTGTTGTGGACACCAGTCCTTTGTTCCCCAGAAAGCACTAATGTTTGTGTTCCTCTTTGATTACGCCATTTTTTTTAAAGCATGATTCACGAAAAAAAAAAACAGTTCACTGTAGTGAAAAGTCTGTTTATTTCATTTAAAAATAAGAGCAGGTTGCACAATGTATTTCAGTTGAAGAAAGAGCAGTAAAATGATACTAAAACGTTAGACTAAATTCTTTTTTTTAAACATAAATGTTCTTTGCCACATCTAATAGATTATTGGTATTTAAGATATTTGTAGTTTTAATGCTAAACTTGCCCTCCCTCGAGACAAATGGTGCTCCTATTATTGAGGAGCAAGATTGTCATTCCAGTTCATGTCTTTGTTCCAACCACAGACCTCCAACTGTTAAATATCCAGCTAAAATCCTTCAGGGTTTAATTTAACCTATACAAAAACCTGGAGTGGATTTAGCCCTCCAGGATGAACAGTGGTGTTTTGAAGCCACCGTCGGAGGGTCGAATTAAAACCTCAGAATTACAGGGAGCAAACCCCCCTTATTGTCTTTAAACCCCATTTTAGGTTAGAAGCCATTGGGGGGTGGATTTTAATGATCTAGGCAGATCGCACCACCTCCCTTCTTTCTATATTGATCTTGCTGGTGAGATTTCCCGTTAGAGCTGCCCCACAATGCTTACAATACAAAAACAGGGTAATAAGTTCTGTGGCAAGTCTGCTCTTTTGAAATGTTAAGGTAGTGGAATTTAGATCATGGTTTTAGATTATTAAAATAAACCTGGTAGATTTACTAACCCCCCCCCCCCCAGGGGGGGGGGTAACGACTGAGTCTCACCAGATACCAGAGACTCTTACTGCACAGATGAGGTAGCAAGAGGCAGGCTAGAAGTTCACAGGGTTTCTAAAAAAAAAAAAAAAAAAAAAAAAACAGCGTGTTGCAACATTTTGTTCAGCGACTTTTTAGCAATTCTTCCTGTGTATCGCAAGTGCCTGTGTTTCCCAATTAATACCTCCTTGTTGCATTTTTTTTTTCTGAATAATTATTATTAAATCGCGTCGGTTTCTAAAAAATGCAGATTCCGCTTCAGTTCAGTACATTTATTAAAATTGTTTATGACTAAAAGAGCCCTAATAATTGGTGGGGAAAAATGTACAAGTTTGTGCATTTGGTTACGGCTTCTACATAGTTAACAATTAAAAAAAAAAAAAAAAAACAAGTGGGGAGGGGGGTTTACCCTTATCACAGCATCCCCTCGTCAAATAAACACAACCTTCAGTCTCTGCTTTTGATCCAGGCATCTCGCCATGACTAGAATCCTGTTCCCTCGCCCACGGCATCTGCCTTGTCACTCTGTTTGTGTATCTTTATCCCGCCCACGTTAAAATAATAATAAATTCAGAGTGCTCCTTTGTCCTAACACTTTTGTCGTCTTTGTGTTTGCAAAGTGCACAAGCAAACGAACACTGTGACCAGTTTTAAAATGTGTCTTTTTACAGGACAGTGATCCCCTTAATGACCCGACTCGTCATCTGAGAGGTCGCTGTACAAACTCTGATGGCAGTGGGTGTCACAGGTTGACAGATTGCTTCACCAGTCTGTTCCTGAAATTGGACTTGATGCAGGGAGACTGAATTGTTAGCTTGGAAACGTTGCCGCTCCTTCGCCTACAAACCCCCCCTAACACCAAGAGAGAGTGCTGCCTGCGGGACAGGCTTGAGGCATGGAGACTAAACTTCTCCCTCCCTCACCCCCCTTCAGTCCAAGGCAGGCTTGAGGCATGGAAACTGAGCTGCACCTTCGCCCCCTAAGAGAAAGGGTGCTGCCTCCAGTCCAGGGCAAGCTTGAGGCATGGAAACTGAACTGCTCCCTCCCTCACAGGAGGCATGGAAACTGAACTGCCCCCTAAGAGAAAGGGTCTGCCCCCCCTCCCAGTCCAGGGCAAGCTTGAGGCATGGAAACTGAACTGCTCCCTCCCTCACCCCCCCTATGAGAAAGGGTGCTCCCTCCAGTGATGCATTTCTTCATAAGATCAGCGCTTCTAATTTGTATGAGCAGCATTTGTAAAAAGCACAGTATATCTTTAATAGGAGTAATGTCTGCTGAACTGTAAAGGGCTGTACAGACCTAAGCCGGTTGAACAATTTGCCTACTTTTCAACAAAGGGGCGGAGTTTCACTCGAGTACATAAAAAAAAAACCCACCACAGCCCGTGTTAGTGCTACAGGCTGTGAGGAAAGATAGAGTACTAGAGTGCGTGTTCACTGTGATAAGCTTTTCTTTTTCTTTTTTATTTTTTTATGTGTTTGGCGTGCATCTGGGAAGTGTTACGGTGCAGTCGACACACGGCTGTTGCAAGTGTAAGCGTTATTAAGAGGAATCTTAATCGTGCAGGCTCAAGGAAAGAAGGGAACCCAAGACAAAACGCAGAACACATACGCATCTCGGTTTTCAGTTTCAGATTTGGCGTCTGCAGAATGAGGCGACAAAAAACGAGTGTGTTGCTACCCTGCGGTCTTCGGCTACTGTAACGTCCTGCGAGCAACTTTGCAGCTTCTGTCATAGCAACCGTACTGCAAGACTATTAGATACAAGATATTTAAATACACACCATTAAATAGGAGTTTCTTTTAAAAATGGCATCTCATCTCAACGTCATGCTAGTCACGGCAAACGTGGGGTCGTTATTTGATAAAGTGAGTATGCTGTTTGTTACTTCATAAAAAATATAAGTGTTTTTGTTTATTTATTTATTTATTTATTTATTTATTTATTTGTATTGTTGTTGCCAGAACTGTGACGTGCCTTTGCTTGCATGGGGATAGGATACAGCTTGATGTGCATTGAGTTTGTTTTAATCTCGAACCAGGGTTTGTTTTTCGAATCGGGCTCACCACACTGCAGTAAACTGCAGTATGATGCGGTATTTCGGATACACAGTGGGCTAACATTTTGCATGTACTGCAGTAGCACAAAACAAAATCTATTCGTATAAGGGCATAGTAGCCTACTACTAAAACGGCTGTTGCAAAAGTCCATTATAGAGAATAGTTTACTTTTGTAGTTAAAATTTTAATCTAACGGGGGGGGTGGGGGTCTAGCCTGCGTGCCCTGGATTCAGCACACCAGAAAAGGCGTTATTTGCACCGACTGGTGAATTTGTCGATGAAGGCGATACGCTTTCACAGATATTGGGACTACCCTTCAGGGCATGTCGGTAGATTATTATCTTAACAACGTTGGTTTGTTAGCGTTTGGGACTAGCTCGACGGAAACAGAAAACGAGGCTCGCCAGCAGCTAGCTGTGGTTTAAAACTCGCTGTAAATAAAACGTAGCATGTTTCTGCTGTTTTTAAAAAATGCAGGGTGGTTTGAACTAATGGCGGGAGCAGCTTAGTAAAGCACTTTAAATCTAGCCTAATTTATATCTTCTTCCAATTATACTACAATACGCCTTTTTAAATTTCGTTTTCGAAAAAAACAAACAAACAAAAAAATACAGATGGAACAGCAGTATGCAGTTTTTATATTGCTGCAGCTGACTGCTTCACATTTATATATTTTTAATTGTATTTATTCCTTTGGGTCACTGGCAATAAAGAAACCTGACAGCGGACTGTAGGGCTCGGTCTACAGCAGTTGGTTGAAACAGTTTGGAGAAACCGCTTGTATATGTTTCTTTAATATTTGCATACATGCATGCATGCATGTTTTCACCCTTATAACCGTATTGTAAAAGCATAGCAAAGTATAACAGTATTGTGAATCTATGGTAAAGCATATTCAAAAGCATGATAAATGGGGTGTAAACGTGCAAAATTTTCTGTGGTAAAGTTTTATAAATGCGCATGCATATAGGGTTACCGCGTGTACACCAGGACAGTTCCTCATTTTTCCCCATTTTAGCGCATTCTGGAACCTGCCCCTTTCACAGCAGGACTACACTTCCCTCAATGCACCAGGGTGCGAGCTGATAGCCCGATAACCCTGTGTATGCAAGCATGCACCCCCAGCCCCTATACCCGAGCCATGCTATCACAATGGAATGGAGGGTGATGGCAGCTTTTTAATCCACACTTCATTACCACAATGAGGGGGTGAGGGTATTTATAGCAGAATGTTATTTTTTTCTAACCACCAGATCACACTTCTAGTTTAGAAGCAATGTTACTAGGGAGAGAGTTTTTTTTTTTTTTGGAAAGAAAGCATGGCCAGTTCAGTTGGCCCATAAAGCTGATGGCAATGTCAAGCGAGGTTCCTGGATTAGGGTGGTTACCGGTTGGCAGGGGGGTTAGGGTTACCGAACTGAAGGAGTCTTAAAAGACTGCACTGCTGTCCTGAGTGACGTCAGAGCTGTGAGGTCACTCAGAATGCAGCTCCCCCCTCCACACGTCATCAGTGCATTCTCTCTCCCTAAATCTAAACTCTGTCGAAACCGCCTCTCTCAGGGTTCATCGAGATAAAGGAACAAAAACAAAAACAAAAAAACCCCCAAAAAACAAAAACCTGGAAAGTTCCTGTGGCTATCGAAATGGAAAGTTTTCTTTTCCTCTTTCTGCGTGATGTCATTTTCCTGTCTCTGTTGCGTCAGCTGGTGATTCGAGTGTCTGGCTGAAGGAAAGCATGCAAAACCTGATGCAAAATAAACAAACAAACAAATAAATAAACCCATCACACCAGGTTGTTGTGGCGGGGCAGTAATGCCATTCATAGAAACCACGCAGGGGCTAATCCTGAGAGGAACACACTGAGGCCGGGCAGCAATGGATTTGCTTAACCAGCCTATATTGTACTAGTGCGATATATATATTTTTAATACTGTTCCGGAACTTTATGTACATTTCATTTGAAAAACAAACAAACGACTTCTCTTTTGTTTTACAGCTGGGTGAGATCGAGAGAGACTGGCTTCGAGAGTTTTACAAGGTGAGTGTGTTTTAGAAGTACAGTCCAAACGAGGCGTTCAGGTGCTCCGTCACTTGGCTCAGCTGTCTGAAAGCACTGGCACTACACACGAGTGGGTACAGCAGTGGTTATGAATTACCTGCGGGGTATAACTGCAGTTGTACGCTGTTCTTGTTATAACTTCTTTCCAAGTTCGTAGTTTGTTCGATTAGAAGTTTTTTACCCCGTTAGTAAAAGATCCCAAATAAAACATCGACTGCAATCGCCGAGGGATCATCCAGGACAAACGGTTCAAAGCAGGTGTGACTCGTATACTCGTGTTCCGAGTATTTGGAATTTCGGAAGGTAACCCGCAAAAGTCACTAAGTGGAGTATTTGTGCTATGAGTTGCCGTGCCACAAGGGGGCGAACACGAGACCGTTAAACGAATCCTGTAGCACTATGCAAGCGATTGATTTGATTCTGCTGGCTCTAGTCCAGTGTTTTCTGTTGAATGAGATGCGTGGCTGCACGCAGTGTACTACAAATCATATATACGAGTCCCTGAAGCCAAATCGAAGTGGAGCTGACCTGCGATTAGGATTTGTTTCCACAGGGTTATGGTGCTAGAAACAGGATACAGTAGCTGCCCTTGAAGTAATCACATGGAAAAGATCCTATACCGTTTCACTTAAACATATGATGTATTTTCTCCTTAAGCAATATAAACTAATGAGGGCATTGCATTTCAGCTGGTTAAAACTAAAGTCCAAAGGATGGCAATTATGCTAAGCTTGGCTGTTAATTTGTTGCACGTTTTGTGTGTGTGTGTTTTTGTGTATGTTTTTATCTTACGAGTCACATCGCTGATCCATTGAAGGTGTGATGCAACAGTCCCCTCATGTCCCTCCCTGTCCCTTTGTTTTGTCCACAGACGGTCCACAGGCACCAGCCACGGTTCATAGCCCTGCACTGCCAGGAGGTCGGGGGAAAGGACTACGAGCTGAATATGGACCAGGTGGAAATGTTCTTCAGGTAGGGGGCGCTGAATGCCATGCAGTCCCATTCATGAGGGAAATTACGAATGGGAGGAGACCATTTGGCCCATCAGTGCTCATCCAATTCCCAGTGGCCGATTTGATTCCTCAGTAATTCCGCATCAGCAGCATGGCGACCCATTCGATACCCTCGCAACTCTCTGCACGGCGTGCGGCTCCTACACCGATGTCGTCAGAATTTTCTCTCAGTCGTTTCCAGCTGTGTCCTCAGGTCGCGGTTGAGCTTGAAGTATAGGATGCATTTAGAAATACTTAAACAGAATAAATGCAAGCACAGGTGTTTCGACTGGAAGCCTTTCACCTCGTCTTCTTTTAGATTTAAGCTACTAGTTTAAGGGGCATTTTGTTTCAGCTGTCTCCCTGTATGTTGACGAATTCAAGCGAAAGCAGCTGCCCAAAGTTCCTTCATGCTTCTTGGCCTTAAGACCCTGGATTAAATCAGATTTATGGCAGCGCCATAGCCATTGTAGAGTATAGCTGTAGAGGTGCCATGAACTTTGATTGAATTCAAGTTCTGATTTTGAAGACCTGAAAAGAGGCTCAGCTGTATAGAGAAGGGATATGAGAAAGACAACCTTTTTTTTTTTTTTTAAATTATTAATTTCCTGTTCACAGAAACATCTTGTTCAGCGAGGAAATGAAGGATTTTGACAGAGCCTGCGTGTACGTCGACAAGGACTTCAAAATCAAGAACAGCTTCACCGTGAGTTCCATTCTGGGGGTTTTAACAGGGGGTGGGCGGTGACAGAAAATAAATGGTAGGCGCTCCATTTAGAAAGCGCCAGTTGGAAGTTAAACTTTGGTCCCCGGTTCAAGCCCAGACTGCTTTATTGCTGACCGTAGGCAGGAGCTCCCAGGGGGTGGTGCACAATTCTCTGAGCGCCGCCCGGGGGTGGCGGGAGGGCTTGGGTCGGCCAGGGTGCCCTCGGCTCACCGCGCACCAGCGACCCCTGTGGTCTGGCTAGGCACTGCAGGCTTGCCTGTAAGCTCCCCAGAGCTGCGTTGTCCTCCGACGCTGTAGCTCTGAGGTGGCTGCATGGTGAGTCTGCAGTGTGAAAAAAGTTAAAACCACAGAATCTAATCTTCTTTTTTAAAATGTTCCCAGTGTTTTTAGATCCTGCCGCTTCACCTGGTCGGCTATTCCATGCATGTCTAACTCTGTGTAAAAAAAGTGCTTCCTGCCTTCTGTTCTAAACTCACTTTTACTCTGCTTCTATTTATGCCCTCATGTTTTGTGTTGAATTTGAAGTTGTGTCTTGGGTTAACTGTAAGGCATTTCAAGTTCCATCCGACTATATATTGAACTATCCTCAAGTTTTATTGTAAACCGTGAAAAGCCTGTGGTTACTAATATTGTCTTGTCTGTTTCTCACCAGTAGATTTATTCATTTACTTGGAAAGTTAACATTTACTTCAACTTCAGATTGCAACCAAAAAGATGATTTTGTTTTACGGCCACTAGGCGGTGCCATTGTACCTCCTCTGCAGTCAGTGTATTGAATACTCCCCTGATAAGGATTTCTTTCCATGGCAACTACAAAATACAATAACAGATTAATTGGGGTGGGGAAGTGTTCTTGGAATTAAATGCAAAAGTAGGGAGCGGTTTCAGGCTTGTGTTCGACTCCAGCACAGTATATAAAACCCTTTTGAATTGAGACACAGGTTTAAAGGTCATGTCCTGTAGAAATGAACCTGCTCCTGTAATTTTAAAGCCTCAGTGATTGCATTATTGACTCGCTGGCCACTGCTCGCCCCACCCTTATTTGTTCATGTTTTACTACAGTCATACTCGCCTACAATGTACGAGTGTACGTAGAGCGATGAGCAAACAGCAGTGCTACTCTTAAGTTCTCTCTGAAATGCCACACAGTGCAGTAGACTGGCTCCCTGTCCCCAGCTCTGCTTACATTCTCTCTGTGTCTCTTTCCATGTGGAGACAGGAGACTCTGGTCATGCAGGTCAGTTTACTCCCTCCCTTTGATTGAATCTATCAAGGCAATTAACTCCTCCAGTGACGATGAAGCACTATCATTTTTACACGCACACACCATGCCTGTAGATGATGGTACACTTTCATGAAACATTCGTTTTTACAGCCGCGTTGCCCCGGGTGTATATTGGTCTCAACACCAGCGCTAGCGATTACAGAATAAAACAAGCGCAGACTCTTCCCGTCACTTCTTAAACGCTAAAGGTTAATTGATCCCATTAATCTCTGATTCACACCTGGGAGTCTGTGCATCTCCTAGAGAGAGGGGGGGGGGGGGGGGTTAATAAATGTACCTCCAGATTAAAATCATTGATTATTACATTTTTAAACGATATATAAAGGCAGTGAAGGGACAGGGACAGCTTTGACAGTGTTTACCCAGTTACAAGCCAAGAAGCCCAGCAAGGATCAGCCCGGGCTCGCTCTCTGATTTCCATTCTCCCCCTCGCTCCCTCCATTGATTTTCAATCTGTTTCCCGTCGCCTGCGAATCAGCGAATGGCTGCTCTGGTCCAGTGGCGGGGGCGGGGGCGGGGGGACTGCCTGATACAAATGGTGTTTTGATAAAAAAAATCACTGGGAAGTCAATATGTTTTTATTAAACAGCACACAGAGTGATTGATTGAGATCGGTATGTGTGTTGTGGGGGAATGGGGGGGGGGTTTGAATAGAGATGCAAACAGACCGTTGGGAAAGATACGACTAAAATCCTTTTGGCTTTATCTGCTCAAAGACACAGGCACTGCAAGGGCAGCTACAGTAACACCAGGCTAGGTACTGACTAATGATCTCCAGTCGCAATGCAGACAGACAGGCAGTGGCACTGCAAGGGCAGTGATTCTGCACTGTTGAGCAATGGTAGCACAAGGGCAGCTATAATGGGATGAGGCTGACATTGGTAGCATGGCACCACATTAGGCTAACAAAATCATTCCCTATAGATATTTAATGTCCGTGCAACAGCGAAAGAGCAGTGAGGTCGGGATACATAAATTATTCTGAATTATACAGAATGCCGGTTAGTACTGGGCGCTGGATTAGACAGGCTCTGCTGTATTTGGCACGGCAAAAGATTGCCCCGGTGGATTCATTACGAATTGTTTCAAGTTACGGTTGTTGATGCTTTAAAGTTAGAACAAATAAGCTTGTCGATGTGAGAGTGTGAGACGAGGCTCTCTGCTCACAGTCTCTTCATGATGGGCTGACGGGTTGATTTCTGCTGCCTAACGAGATGCAAGGAGTCTGATTTTCTTTCATCACAGGGACACTCGTGTTGAAGTTGAGACTAACAATCACATTAATCTCGCTGCCTTACGTTGAGTCTCACGTTGATGATGCAGAAAGCCCTTGTGGGGAACAAACTAGAAGCAATAGCAGGGATGGAAGTAAGACTCCCCCATTACATATCATTTTGATCCATTCCTGGTTTTGCTGTGAGTTTAATAAGCCCCCGTGTATAGGGAACAAGCTCGGGTTTGGCATATCAAACTCATAGTAAAACCAGGAATGGATCAAACAGCTGTGCGGCGGGAGTCTTACTTCCATCCCTGAATCAACTTTAGTAGAGAAAAAAAAATCTGAGGATGATCTGTAGAAGATATTTCAGGATGAAAACTAAATAACACAAACGATAGCGTTTTGTGCACCCGAATGTTCTTTAAGGCTGTAGTGCCGTGGTTAATTCCGAGCTGTAGCAAGGCTGAACCTCTGCAGCCCTATGAAGAGCAGTGCAGCGCCTGTGGGGTGCCCTGCGCTGGCACCGGGGTGGAGGGGGTGCAGGGCTGTCCTATTAAACATGGATCACTTTGCCAGCAAGATTAATTCACTCTTTACTGGGAGATATTTCAGGCACGGAGGGCAGTGGAGCGTCAGGCCTGAGACCTGGTCGACACGCGCTGATTTCTCTCCTGCTGCTGCTCTCAATGGCAGACGGCTGCTTGGCTGGTTAATCACTTTTAAATTGTTTTAATTTTCTGTTGTTATTGATCTCACAGGCCCAGATTAATCAGTTCAGTGAAGCAGGCGGTTAGTACATTAAAAATTGTCACAGATGACGGGAGTGGGGAGGAGGGGGTGGGGGGGGTCGGCTTTGAAAATGAGCAAGGAACAGGACTGGGAGGAGAGAGGGAGGACGGAGAAGAGGAGAGAGTGAAGGATAAGGAAGGACAGAAAGAAAGAGTGGAGTACAGAAAGAGAGTGAGGAGATACCTTACAGCTGATGCTGATAACTCCACAAACTTCAAACGCTCAACCCGTAACCTGTCTTTATCGCAGAATCGCGAGCGATTGCAGTGCAGTGGATTTTGATCAAGTAGATCATAGCACAGTTTCTAGATTATTTAGATCACCGGAGTGCATCCGAGACACGGGTTGAATGTAATCCCATTCAACCCGTGTCTCGGTCCAAAGCAATGCATTGCCATTGTATTGCCAGTTATACCTTGGGATTATTTACAGTGTGCCCCTCATACACTCCAATCATAATACCTTTACAGATGTTTAAAGTTATGATTGGCTTATCTACTCCTTAATGTTGTTGAACTGTGTACACTTTCCCAAGTGCTGCATCTCCAGCAATGACCGCTTTACCATATTTCACATGCATGCTGTTTATTTCCAGTGGTACTGTTTCACAGGGAGCGCATTGTGAAATCCACGATGAGCACGAGAAAGAACTGCACGGACCTTGCTTTAAGAACACTGTACGCATTTTAAAACGCTGCACTAACAAACCAACGTGCTTTCCCTCTCCGATTCTATATAGCTGTGGTTGCCAGTAGTGGTTCTTGCGCTCCATTCGAAATTAGACAATTCAAACCTGCTTCTCAATAATCAAGGGCATGCGTTCAAACTCGTTACAGTGGGGTGATGTCAATTATGTTTGTTAGTGTACAGCACATAGCCTGCGCCTGTTCTCTTTGTACACACCACTACCCTCGGCTCACCTCTCATGCAATCAGTGCCCTCACACCCTGGAGCTCTGTGTGTTTAGCCTGTTTCAAATCTGGGTTGTTTCCTCAGTGGGTCAGGAGTCAAGCATTTATACAGCGCTGCGTAAGGATGGAACTACTGTCAAGATTAGCTTTAAGTCGACTGGTTAAATACTGTGCAGGCATTGCGATAAGAGGTTGTTCAGGATATGAGCGCATGTGTTATATAGACTGTCATGGAGAGGCGAGGTGGCGCAGTGGCTTAACACGCTGGCTGCTCCACTGGCTCAGATTTCTGGTCACAACTGCAGCGAGTTGGGTGGTTTTGTGACGTGGATCGCAGTCCACCAAACTCCAACACTGCTGCACCACTGGCAATGCCTTTGCAGAAGCCACTGTAGCGAACGCAATAAAACGACGGCTTCAGATTCCCACATTCTTGTAATTCAGGTGCAACTGTGCGGTCCTGATTCCTGTTTGCACCATTTTGAATTTGCAGTAATCTGCTCAAACTTAAGACAAGAAGAAGTTATTTATTGTAATGGTGTGTGTGTGTTTTTTTTTTGTGTGTCTAATTTTAGGCACTGGGGAGCATGTATTTTATTCACAAATCTCTGAAGCAGATCTACCACTATGATTTTAAAGGTAAGCCCTGTGAGTCCACTGAAAATGCGCTGTTGTTTTTTTTTTTTTTTTTATTTATAAGAACTAGCTTGCAAACACTTTAGGCAATTCGCCTCACATCTTCTTAATAGTTAGCTTGTACAGTATATGGGGGTGGGGGGTTCTAAGAATGTTGAATACAAGTATATTCCAGTACTAGACTGGGAGATTGGCACACAGCGATGTGGTCAGGTCGGAACTCCTAGAGCAGGCGAGCTAAGTCACATGACTCCCATCTCCCGCTCGACTGTCTGATTCAGTCAGCAGTCCTCTGGATGCAGCGCAAAGGGCATTAAAAGCAGCTTCTGTCACTGCTTCTTTAAGAAGGCTGACGAAGACGACAGTAACAGCGCTTCGACTGCGATGGCGAGCACAAACCCCAACGAAGCCACTGACTGACACACAGACATGGAAATCAAGTACAGCCTTTTGAGAGAGGTGGAGAAAGACACTTTGGAAATGCTTGTAGAAATGAGATAAAAATGCATGACCTGTGATATGCGTTGCTAGAAGTTCAGAACAAATAAAATGTGAATTTGTGTAATAATTCTTGTTTTAGGAAAATCTTTATTTTAGTGGCTTCCTTCAGATTTAGGAGCACAGCGCTGCTGGCAGAGAGAAACATGCGAGATACTCAGAATAAAAGACTGCAATACATTACACTGCTACTCAAAATGCACACCAAGAGTTAACCACAGAGGCTTGACAAATTCGTTGAATCAAGTACTGCGAAGTAATGCATTCATTTCAATATACAAGTAATGATTTATAGTTGCCCAATTATGTATAGAAGTGTATATAAACTAATAAATATGATAAATAAATAACTTGCACATAAACAACGTGTTTTAGACCCTTCCAAAACCATACTGTCGTGTGAAGCAGACTCCAAAATGCTTCAGAATAAATCCACACCCCATATGTGTTGCAGGAATCAGGATCACTTTGGCTTTGTTGATTTATTTATTTATTTTTATTTCTTCAGTGAAAGAATTTAAAGCAGTTTCTGGAAGAAACATTCACCTGGGCTCCCTAGACAGCGTCTCCACTCTCGAAAAAGAAAGATTCTCTAAGAATTTCTGGCCGGAAGTAGGTGTGAGTTTTAAAGGTGCATTTGTATTCCTGTGCTCTGCTCTGTTTCCCAGCGCCTCTACCATTTCTTCTTTATTTAAGAGACAAGTTCATCAAAGACTGAACCCTTCAAACGCAGTAAAACTGACTCGAATCAGCTAGTGTCTTCATGACGCTAGTTTCAGTGCTCCACTTTGCTCACATACTTAAAACCGAAAGCCTTGATTGATTACAAAGATATTGCATGGACCAGAACTTTAAAAAAAAGAAACGTGAAATCAAAGTGAGAAGCGATTTCGGCTAGTGGCGCCTTCAGTGTACAGAACATTCAGTCGCCTTTCGTTTTACCCCACAAAGTCATTTCACTGTTCAAGAAGCGGTTTCATGAATAGCAAACTGTGTTTTACTCATAAAAAAAAAACATTATTTTTAATGTTTTATTTAAGAACTCAAAAGAGTTGCTAGTAACTAGTTATAGTATGCAACGTTAATGAAAATATTTTGGTATAAGCCCTTGATATGCCCGGCTGCTGTCAGGTACAGTAAACAGTTGCTGTGACCAGCTCTCCTTTAGCAAGCGCTTTCTGTCAGCCCTGCAAATTCTCTTGTCTAAAGACCGTTTTTGCTGTAATTGCTTCCCCCTCTTTGCTGTAATACAGGGATTCTACTATATTTGTATCAGTTATTCCAGATCCTTTTCATATGTGTTTGTTTTTCAGTTCAAGTGGTCCCGGAAAGGCTACATGAGGACACGATGGATAATTCACAACCGGTAATGCATCCCTACAGATGCTGTCTGTCTGGTACTGATGTGGTGCTGCGGTGTATTGTGTGATCATACCATAGTGTTACATGTGCAACAGCTCTTGCGCTACCATTGCAAATTGCAATCCCAGTGCATTGCACATAAATTAAACACTCATTTCATTCTTAATAGCGCCTTTACGGTCATGAACTCCATCTTCAGAGGACAGCAGGGGCGTCATTCACAGCCACTCGGTGGCAACAGTGTATTTTTTATAGTATTAAGACCACAGACAGCGGAAATGGTATCACGATTGAGAAATTTCACGAGGAAAAGAAAAGGAAAAATAAACAGCTTGTAGGAACAGTTGGCGCTGGGTCGCAGTGGAGCGGCTGTACTAGCTAGTGATGACAAATAGGAAACGGGCTGAGCTCAACATATATGCTTTCATATTTCGTGCTGCTGAGTGAATATACCCGATCTGCTTTTGGAATCGATCTTGCATCCATTCAAATCCAAATACGGAAAACTCTAGGAAGGTCAACTACTATCCTCGATAAGTAAAATGCATTGTAACACTGTTTTGTGCTCACTGTTTGAAATCAACAAGCAAAGAGGCCAAGTCGAAGCATTGCTTTATTCAAATGACCAGTTGTTTAGCTACACAGAAATCTGCAGGATGGTTTCACCAGCCGCGTGCACAGGACACAGCACAGCTTGGCTTCGATGCTAATCGGGGTTTTATCAGCTTTGCCTTTTGTTTCACTTTGCTCTGGCCAGTGAGAACATGTGTCAGCAAACAGACTGTTTGCTTTTAACTGTGAATTTCCACTAATAGAACTAGCTTGGTGGTGCCGTGCCACTTTTTCAAGGTAAACACGCTGGTGTCGTTGCTTGAGCATTAATTCAGTGGGCTGTGGCAGGTGAAAGGAGGCTATGCTTACCTTGGATGATAAATGGGGTTTGTTTGCCTGCCGTTGCCTTTGCTGCACTCGGAGACTGCATTGCAGTGAACCTATTCCCTGCCTCGCTCCCCTCCCCCATCCCAGTACGGCTTGTCTGCATCCCAGTTTATTATCTCCCAAAAAGGATGCACGTACTGCAAGACCCCCAGAGAAAGGTAAAAGGCTAGTCTAGTATGCCACAAAACCCCCCACGTTAGATCTTGTGATTTTTTTTTTATTTTTTAGTTCAGACCCTTTGATGATCAGAAGGACAGGTAGAGCTGGGATGCCCTGAATTCAATCAGCTCTTCAGCGATGCTAAATCCAGGACAGTCCTGCTGCTAAAGAGCACGGCGTGCTTAACTTGGGATAACCCTTCGATCAGGGCAGGATAGAGCCGTACGGATCTGTTAGAGAGGGAGCAGGTCATGCGAGGCTCATCTGCACCTTGCCTTGATGAAGGAGTGTTGAATAAAAGGCTTGACGGAGTGGCGGTCATCAGTTGCTTGCTGTGTTTTGGAGTGGAACACCTACACTGTAATTAGAACAGATTTGGATTTCCTGTAAGATTTCTTTCCTGTAAGATAAGGATCCCACGTTTAGAAATATTTGTGTAGGTGTGCAGCTGTGGCCAAAGGTTTTGCATCACCCTATAGAGTGAACTAATTTGGGTTCTTAAAGACAAGTGAAAGCTGCTGAGTATTGTTACGCTAACATTTTGAATTGCACACTGCTTTGTAGTTTTCCGTAGAATTTAGTTGTCTGGAAAACTGAGTACCAGCAGAGTTCACAGTTCAGCTTCACACACACACACGCAGTTAGGCAAGATTTGTAAGACAGGCGCTTGAGAGCAAGCGACCTGAAACCCCTCCTGACGACAGACCCTCTCTGTGCCTGAGCTTTCTCCCAGAACATTAGGTAACTGGTCATTATCGGGCATCTGTTGAAAACTAGGTGCCACATTTGTCTAAAATGTTCAAGTGTAACGTTGGAATACAGGAATTAATAATTGGAGGCTCCACTAGAATAGCTCTTGGTGTTGTGCGCGCTCATTATCAGAAATCAAATCGGTTTCCTTTCAGGGGATCAACCTGCTGCTGCATTGAAGGATCGTTCAGATCACTCACTGTCTGTCTGTCTGTCTGTTTTTAATAGTGGCTTTGACCTTGTGAATGTCCACCTGTTCCACGATGCTTCCAATATCGTGGCATGCAGGACCAGCCCCTCTGTCTACTCGGGGAACAGAGAGAAAGCCTTCAGATACATAATCAACAGGTGAGACTGAGCATGGCTGTTCTGAACACAAGCTGTATTTATGCAATCTGCTAAATCTAAATCAATGTGTTGCCATTCCAAAATACTGAAAACTCTTAGAAGTGTAAAAGGACCGGCATAATTAAAACATTTTGTGAGGATAGTCCAGTTTGACGCGCCTGTAATCGGACGAGTGAAATTTTAGGCCAAGGAATGTATCGTTCTTAGGCTTCAGTTTCTTCAAGGTATGACACAGGCACGGTTTTTGGAATGGAACCGCATAAGTCTCGCGTTTTGATTGGTCCTTGTCTGTCACAGGAATATTTGCAATTCAGATCAACCAAGCAAACAATTATAGATCAGTGCTATTTGAAAGAAAAAAGGGCATCAGCACAGAAAGCCAGTTCTTACGTTTGTGCGTAATATGATCATTTATATAAAGTTTTAGTCACCCATAGTTTGCTATATTAATGCAGCAAAATACCATGTTTTAATTGAAAGGTTCTGGAAAGCAGATCTCTCTCTCTCTCTCTCTCTGTCCGATCACAGTGTTAAAAATGCTTTTCCCACTTGTGGTGACATCATATTCCTCCGACAGACAAGGACCAATCAAAACCATCCCAAAAACCGGGCCTGTGCCATACCTCCTTTCTTAAAAGCCTCTGGGCTATATTTGCAGAAGTAAGTTGCTGGACTATTGCAGTTAACAAAATTTGAGTGAATTATCATGACAATATAGTTTGAAGATTTTAACAACATGTAGACTCCAGTTTAAAAAAAAAAAAGCTCCACAAAATGACATAGCAGCCTGTCCTGCTGCATGCATGAATAGCGCTTAACAGTAAAGATTCAGGTGAGACTTTCATACTGTGCTACAGTGCTAGTAGATGAAACAGGGGTCTGATCCTTCATGTTCTTGCACCCTTTTTATTTACCTGAACAAGGGGAGCCAAGCCTGGATGCAGGACTACTGTGCGAGGTTCTAACCCTGGTATTCTTCCATTTTTAAAGCGATTTGAGTTGACATGCAGCACATTTACTGTGCTGAGCCTGTAGAATGGTTTTGTGTATGCTTCTCGAATCGATACCTCCACCCTGCAAGGCTGCTGCGTTGGATCACACTCAAATAAACAGAAGAGTGAATTCATCAAGACCGCACTGACAGGTCTGTCAAAGCACACTCCCCGAGACCGCCCCCTCCTGGAACACCAGCCGGCGAGAGTGATTGGTGGGGCTCCTGGGAGTTGCAGCCAATGAGGACTGAGCTTTCTCTAGAGGTGAAGTTGGCCTGACAGGGAGACTAATGAAGAGCAGTGGTATTATCCTGCCCCCTGTCCCCCTTTGCAAGATCCCTCCAGCCCCCTGCGTCGCTCATGAAGACCGGCTGAACTTGATGTAACCCTGCATGTGTGTGGCACTGTGAGCATTTTCACCTGGGGAAATATCTACATGGTGGATCAGAGATCTGGAGGTGTTGGAATCTTGAACTGATTGAATACTGCCCTTATTTACATACTATTGCAATATTGAGTGTACTTTGTGTTTCTTTCAGGTTGTCTGATAACAGGTATACGCCTCTCCCCTTCTTCATGTTTGGAGATTTCAACTTCCGGTTAGACTTGCGGAGTCTTGTACAGGTAACTGTTATTGTCTATGAGTTAATCAATCCTGCAGGCAGCTCCATACGTTTTCAAATCAGTGCAAAACACCTCACCGTGTTTACTAAGGTGTCATTACAATAGCATGAGACAGTGTACTGTGTGTGCAGGTAGGTGCAGTTATTATTGCTGCTTGGCTTTGTAGCATTGACAGAAAAGGGAGTCAACTTTGCATTTGCTTCAATGTAGCATTGCATATAATATAATTAGTTTTATTTTCCAGGCCCTGTGCAGTTCGGCGGAGATCAAGATGGTAAAGAAAGGAACGAACAACGAAGAGGAAAAGGTGATCTGCAAGGAGAAAGACGGCGACCACAAGGTAGGGAGATAGGAGGACTGTAGCGATGCTCAGTAATGGAGAGCTGCCCACTAACACAAAGTCACAGGCTGCCCTTTGTTTAATAATGCAATGCCCGTATACTCAGGATTGGAGACTGCATGATAACCTACAGAGTGTAAAGCAGCTGTGCGAAGTTTCGGGTTGGAAGCTCACCTGGCAGGTATATCTTTGCAGGCAGCTGCTCCTAGTCTAGAGTAGGGATTCCCCTTTCATGTTAACCTTTTGAACAGTGGCAGCTAGCAGTACTATGCAAGACCTGTCCATTTAAACCTGCCACTTTGTTTGAAGTCTACGGTGTGTGTTTAAGAGCTCTTTTTCAGAACTGCCTACCTGTGATTTCTCAGTAGCCACAGTGTCTCCAAGAGACGAGGTCGTGTGTCAAAGCCAAGCAAGCCACAATGCTTTGATACACACTGTCAAAGGTTTTTATTTTGTAATGATAAAAGTTGTTTTTTTAAATGGCAAGTGTTGCATAGATTAAAAAAACAAAAACAAACCATAAAGCCCATCCCATCAGCTTCCTCTTACTCCCCTGCAGCTGGTCCTTTGCATCGAGAAGAAAGTGTTTGAGTACCAGCATCAGGCTGCCTTCAGAGAGGAGAACGGCAAAGCTGTGAGTCTGGAGATTTCATTGCAAGTCGTTTTTATCACAGTTGGAACTTTTCCATTTCGAAGAGCGTTCAAGTTTTGTATACCACTCCTTTTGCTGAAACTGTGGGACAGGAAGGTAGGCGGGTGACGGAGATATTTGCTGGGAAAGGGACTCTCTTTCCAGCTCAGGGAGGATTCAGGGGGACACTAGTACCTACGGATCAACACGGAGGAGATGGTACAGTTCTGCGGGGTAGTTACTCTACACCTTTCACTGCCACCCTCATCACTGTGTAGCTGATCAAGGCGAGGGTACTGGAGTTTGAAACCATCGTCTTTCATTCTAAAGCCATCGCTTTCATTCTAAAGCCATCGCTTTCATTGTGTTTCAGTTTTTGAAGTATGATAAGGAGATTGACCGCTACAGTGATGTCGTCGGCGAGGAAGAGATTCACTTTCCTCCCAGGTAGGGTTGTGCTATTAAATGTACTGTGGGATATTCTGACTTTAGGAGGAGCTTGCCCTGGTGTCTAAGTGGTGCGGTGGGTGATTTCACCTGCCTTCATGCCTTCATCACCCCTGGAGAGACCCTGGGGAAGGTCCGGCTACGTGGAATTTAGGGATCTCATTCTAGACTGTGAACATTAATGTGATCCATGTATTTATGCACAGCTGTCGGTCTCTGGTTAAGAGAGAGAGGCCCAGGACTGACCGGGGTGTTCAGGTCCAGTGATGCAGCCGAGCCGGTCCGGTACTATTTTCTCTCTGCTGAAGTGAAACAGATGACTGCCAGTGTGAGGTGGGCTGTCCTGCAGGCCAGCGCTCTGTGTAAATTTCATTTGTTTGATCCACAGCTACCCTTACAGTGAAGACTACTCTCAGCCCACCCAGTTCATGAACACGAGGTGCCCGGCCTGGTGTGACCGAGTGCTCCTGTCCCACCCCGCCAGGCACATCATCCACAGGGTAGGCACGCCTTCGCTCAGCCTTGTCAGCGCTAGCTTCTCACAGCAAAACCATAGCAAAGTGAAATAAAGCAGAGTGAAAGCATGGTCAAGTGTAAGCAGGCTTTGTAAAGCACAGAGGTGTGGTAAAGCATACAGTATCAGCAAAATCAGGGTAAGCTATGGTACAGTCTATCATTCAGCCTTCTCATGGCTAGGAAGCCAAGGAAACATGAAACACCTTTTTCTTGCAACTTGTCGAAGAAGAGAAGCAGCAATATTCACTTAGCAGCTCAAATAAAGATGGTTTAGCACCTACGACAGGCAGCTCTGTAATTGTTTTTTTTATATGCATTTATCATTTCCTCTTTTTATTGTTCATTTCTATGCACTGTTTTGATTGCAGGGAGAGGAGGGGGAGAGCGGTGTAATCTATGACACTTTGGGCTCAAACGTATGCATGGGGGACCATAAGGTACGGTGCAGAATCATGCTTTCCAATCTGAGACTGGGTAGGAGGTTAGAAAAATCTCGATCTGTCCATTGGAAACTGTTGCACTGTAACCAGCAGAGGAGTCTTGCATTAGATTGGTCTGTCTACCCAATGACCTGCGTGTGCTTTTGTGTTTTAATCTTATTTGTTGTGTGAATCCCTAACCGTTCTGCGTTTTTGTTTTTTCAGCCCGTTTTCATGTTCTTTGGATTAAAGACCAACGGACATTGAGACCAGACTTGGAGCTTTCTAAGAGGTAACTTTGTGTTTTATTCATTTACGATCAAGCTTGTTAAGGACAGTCTTTAGCGCTGGTTATACCGAGAGTAACAGAATCACAGTCACGGGGACCCCCCTGAGTGGCTTACCTGGTAAAAGCACAGCCGTGTGCCGTGCAGGCTGAGTCACACAGCACTGGTTTGCATCCTAGCTGTGGGAAGTAGCTGGTCTATGCTGGGGACGAAGGGAGGGTCATATTGGCTCTGGCCCTCCTGTGGATTCAGGAGGCAAAACTGGCAGAGTTTCTCCTCATGGCGCTACAGCAGGCGCTACGGACAGTTTTTTCAGAGCAGACACCAGCAGGGCTGGCCTTTGTCCTCCAGAGGTAGCTCAATGACACCTGTTCTTGAGTTCCTGGGAGTGGAAGAGGAAACTGGCTCGGTCGTGGGATCGGAGGAAGCCCGCTGATCCTTCAGCTATGTGGGGAATTGCTGCGGTGAGGGAAAATGCGATCGGACATTTGAAATGGAGGAGAAAATCGCGGGGGGGTGGGGGGTTGTAGAAAATAATTGGGCACTCTAAATGCAAAAATAAAATTACAACCACAGGAAATATGGAAGGACTGGATCGGGTAGATGCATTGTCCACTAACATTTTCTAAGTATAATCAACATTTTCATCATGCTGAAAGCCATCATGTGTGCATGTTACCGACTCATCTGTACTTCTGTTTGCCTTGTGATGTCTTCACCAGCTGAACTCCTTACTTCACAGGAACACCAGCAGCCTTATAAACAAGACATTTACTAGAGGGAGGGCAGAACAGGGGGGAGAAGAACTGATCCCAAGACCTGCTGTGTATACTGAAGTCCTGCACTTTGCAAGCGTTGCACACCAGCAATTCACTGTGCCAGCAGCGCCACCACGCTAGTGTCCGAATGCGATGGGCAGTAGATTTTTTAAACAAATGCTTGCACACAAGAGGCGGTGCATGTGCGTTTTCATATTTTTATTGTAGGGGACAGTGTGATGTGTAGGTTAATGTACAGGCGTTTTTATAAAGCAAGGTGTGTGTTTTTTTTTTAATGTAATACTGAGAGAGCTAGAGGAGAGGAAACCACAGTTCTGTTGCTGCTATGAATTTTAGGCACCAGGGTTCTGTAAAGTGCCGGTCGCTGCTTACTTTAAATCTGTAACCAAAGAAATAAGATTCAGTTTAGCTGTATAACTACACAAGCACTGCATTGACAGTGAAGGGTTAGTGTGTTCAAACCTGCTGCCCCGTGCGTTTCTTAAACTGCAATCACTGTAGGCCATTTGCAATGTTTACTCAAACAGGATAATACTAATCTCCAACCAGCAGCTTTTCATTTGTGACGAATATACTCTCTAGTTGTTTTTTTTAAATCCACGTATTTAGTGATTTACACTATGTTAGATCGTATAGCTGTGCTGTGAAGCTAAGGGCGGTCGTGCTCCGAATTTGTTCATCTGCAAATTCGTTCTTAACCCTTTAATGCCTGCTGCACGCAGTTGTCTTGGAATGTACGGCTATGGTCAAAAGTTTTGCATTACCTACGGTTTTAGGATTGAGATGTCAGTTAAAAAAAGAAAAAAAAAAAAACAACTATATGAACGTTATTTAGATCTTTTATTTAACATCATGTAATCAAAGAAACTTCAACATGATATTGCAGAAGTCTACCAGAAGCCATAATAGCAGGACAGTAGTATTTCACATTTTTCCATTGTTGACAGTTTTTCATGAAGTATCTGGAAAACCACAAAGGGGTGTGTAATTCAGTATGTTTAATAGAGTATTATTCTGCAGGTTTCATTTGACTTTATGAAGCAAAATGAGTTCATTCTGTATAGAGGGTGATTCAAATCTTTTAGCCATAGCTGTGTATAAACACACACACACGTGCACGACAGTGAACGTGTGTGAAAGCGAGGCCTGGGGATGCTAATTGTGTAGTTTTCAAATCTCTTGGCAGCCAGGTAATGCACTGCAGGCATTAATGAGTTAAAAGGGTTTGTGTTTGATTTGCTTTGGGGGGCTTTATTTTCAAAGTGTTTCCTTCATTTTAATTAACTTGCAAAATAAGAACCGAACACTTTGAGGTTAATTCATTAAATACTGGAGTCCCATGCTTCAAAGATTTAGCCAACGAATCTACACTGTAAATCTAGTAAATGACACACGAATCTACTGCAACTGATTAGAAGCACGTCTATTCGGGCGTGTGTAGTCTAAAGATGTGTTTTGAATCTGTTCCATAAGATTTATGCTGCGTTCTTAAATGTTTGGTTTTACAAGGTAAGGCCCCATTACCAGAGGGCATCTCCCATAGGATAGTGACCCCTCTCATCTCATCATCCGAAAAGCTCCTCTGTGTCAGGGGCCACACTATAAAAAGACTGGAGGAGCTGCAGAAGGGCCAAAGGAGGTAGAAGAGCACTGATCTAGTTAAAGCATTAATAACCAAAACACTACATTTATATTATTATTATTATTATTATTATTATTATTATTATTGTATTTTATTTCTGATTGTATCTGTTTACAAACGGGTTATAAAGAAAGGTTGTATGCTTTTCTTTGTGAATTATTTTTTCAAATTCATTTGCAAATTTGTAGTGAACAAACTCAACGTGCTGTAGTGTCACACATCACACATCTAGACAGGTTTAGGTGAGGTATTCATTCTTGCAATGAGGCGCATGAAAATGAGTACCTTTCACAATAAGCTGATGTTAATACTGTGTTTAATGAACTATACTCTGCTATGAATACTAGCTGTTTTTAGTATTTGAAATGTAGCACTGTAGAGCGTTTTTATAGTTATTTTATTGGTATAAATATATACATACAAAAAAAAAAAATGTATTGATATAAAAGTATTTTTTTTTAAAAAGTTTCCTCTGTGATGCAAGATGTTTTAAACTTTTATAAAAAAATGTTCTTACTTTGTACAGAGCGCAGGTTTTACTGTTGGGGGCAGAGTCTGAACGAATCTTACTTTATAATCAATTACATTTACAGGGTGCTGCTGTGCTCCTAAATCCGAAAGACGGGGAATGATGATGATGAGGTTGTTGTTGTTTTTAAGTAGCTGGTTTGAAAGAGGCAGAAAACAATTTGCTGAGATCTTGAAAAATTACTTGCATTACAAGCATTAAAAAGTGAGCTTATTGCAGAATGAAAACGGTTAACCATGTAGGGAATTCACAGCAATAAAAGTGCATGAAATGACTTTAATGATTATTCCTTCCTGTAACTGGGTCCTCCCTTTGAACACAGTGACCCAGGCGAGTCAGTTCAGCCACCAGCAGTCTGGGCACTGTTTTAATGATCTCGCCAGCGACGGAACTGAACGCCTCTGCCCTGGAATGTGTAAAGCTGCTGTTTTACACACTTCGTTCAGCTGTGCGGTTTTTCTTTTATGTTTTCAACACCAGCAGAATTAATACAGAGTTAAAGGGTACTGGTATGTGGATTTATTAAAGTTACACCTCCCTCGAGCTAAACAGAAAGGGGGGAAAAATGCTTGTTAATGTTAATCAGTTACAGGTGTTATTTCAAATCCGTGGTAAATTTAAGTCATGTCAAAGTTATCAATCATTTTAAACTAAAATCAGCAGGCTGTGTGGTCCAGTGGTTGAAGAAAAGGGCTTGTAACCAGGCAGTCCCCGGTTCAAATCCCAGCTCAATCACAGACTCACTGTGAGACCCTGAGAAAGTCACTGAACCTCCTTGTGCTCTGTCTTCTGGGTGACATGTTGTTGTAAATGACCCTGCAGCTGATGCATAGTTCACACACCCTAGTCTCTGTAAATTGCCTTGGATAAAACAAATTATATAACTGAAATGTCACTACAAACCTTGACAAAAACTATCTGAGATACTGATGTTTTAATGAATATTTTTTTCATGCTAATCTGTGATCTGGCACTGCTATATTAATAACTGATGATAGTAGAAGGTATTCACAGTATCTCAAACCTTTTTACACAAACTGAGATTATTGGCCAGTAATCATGTGGTTGATGTCGTTGGATTGTTTTCATGGACACCAGTGTAGCGGTCTGTGCTGAATGGTGGAATGACTCTTTTATTATAATGTGTGTTTATATAAAGTCATTTCGAGTCAAGTTTTCAAAGTGTAATTGGATGCTTTTACTCGGATATATTTCTGTGTAGCTCGAGGCATATCTGTTCATCGTAACACACATTGAATGCACTGCAATTTGTCTCACAGAGGAGAATAATGTATATTTATATCAAATAAAATCTATGCAAATCTGGCCTCTTGAGCCCTTTTTTCTATACTTTATTTTTTATTGATTTTGTATTAATCTCTATTTATTTATGTATTTATTTGAAAGTTGTCAAACGCTGAAATAAACACCAGCTAGAAGAATTTCAGCCTGCATTAATTTCCTCATTAGTCTAAATCCTGTTTATTTGATCATAAAACAGCAGCGTTGAAACGTAACCCTTTGACGCATTAAATATTGAAAATAGCTGGGGAAAAAAAAACAGCAATTAAAGCGTTTTTCTTCTATTGCATTATATGGGGGGGGGGGGTGGCTGACATCCTCGTGAGGGTATTGTGCGCTTGCATCATCCACACGTCTCTATATAAAGAGTAGGTTAGAGACAGGCACAGCACACACTGTAGGGGCCCATTTGAATCCGCTGTGTTGCCTGGTACAAGTATTCTTCTCAATTTCCAGTTTGCTTTGTATATAGCTGTATATAGAAACATTATATGAATATACTGAAATTAGTGCTGTATTTAGTTATCTATGTCCTCTTTGGTCTGTTTTTAAATAGCATTTTAAGAGTGATCAAAGTTTTTTTGTGAACTCTATGGAGCATGAGATGTTGCCCCACCGAGACTTATTAAAAAAAAAAAAAAATTATATAACTGATCTTTTTGTACATAAAGCTGGTTTTAAAAATGTTTCTTCAACAGTGTGTTTAATAGAGGCTGTTGTCAGGACCAGCCTGTCCTGTTGGTCTCTTTAATGGCCGATGGCAGCTTCACCTTCCCTGAGGCCAGTGGGCAAGTGAATAATGCAGCCAGAATCGCTTACTGAACTCATCGGTGTCCTTGGAAACTTGGCAATATTATAAAAGCTGGCAAGACACGGCACCAGCTTTACTGACCCTGCCTGCAAAGCACTGATTCATTTCCAATTTTAATAAAGAGATGTGTTTTTTTTTTTTTTTTTTTTTTTTTCATCCCTGTGTTTATTTTAATTTTACATCAAATGTAGAGTTAAAATGTGTATTTCACCCAGCCCAAATGGGTCGGGTTCACCGAGCACTTACTCCTTTTGAGAAAATTGAATTGTAAAAAAAAAAATATAGATATAATATATATATTAGATATATATGTATTATCTATATCTATATATATATATATATATATATATAAATCAAGATAGCTATATATATATAATAATATATATATACTATAATAAGATTAAGATTCAGGTAAAAAAAAAAACAAGCAAGTGCAAAAGCTAGCTGATTATTCACATATTTATATTCCTATACAATATGAGAAGCTTGAGATTCTGTCGAAGATGATTGTAGCGCAGAGACGTTGTGCTCTGGGTCAAAACCCCATCTACATGTAAATTACCATCAGCAGGGTGTGATTACCACTTCAGTCCTACTGCATAAGAGCATACAGTTCAATCAGCAATCCCAGCCCTGCGAGGATGAACTCTGGTGCAGACGTGCTGCGTTATTATTATACCTGCATCAGCCTGGCTGCGCGGAGTGCGGCACATCGAGAGGATCTTACAATTCAACAGTGTACCCTAGATTACATCTGAAAAGAAATGTATTAATATTATTATTATTAACTTGATATGCATTTAATTGCAGCCAAAGAGGTTTGCTGTTGTATTTTCCAATCCTTGCTTTAATGGTTAAAAGAAAGAAATTGACTTTCTTTTAATTATTACACAATTAAATTAATTATTACACAATTAAAATGAGATTCAGTGAACTGCGACATTTCAACACATGCTTAAGAAAAACAGGGGGGGGGGGGGGGGGGGGGGGGTTTAGCGGCCATCGATTTTCCAGCTTTCTTTTGATTTTGCAGACTTTTTTTGATGGCGCCCAGCTCTCCCATGATTGAAATTCAAAGTGCAGTTGATTCTTAAGGAGTTCACTCAGTGTGATTTGAATGACAGCAGCGCGGTTCATTTACAAACGTGCTTGAAGATGCCTGTTTAATTTAATTAGAGCAGCTTAGTTAAAGAGTTCATTACGCCCACAATCTACAGTTTGTTACATTGTTAAAATCAGAGAGCTCTCAGTCGGCCGGTTTTATTGCTTTAGCTGTTTGAATATTCTCATCATTCCGAAGCCGTGATAGCGCCGGGATCATCCTGGCGGATATTCAGTATCAACGTAATGTGATCCATCAGCATCGGGGGCTGAAGATTGGGAATGGATGCGTATTATCCAGGATGTGTGTTTTCACTTTGACATTCGCAGTTTTGTGGTTTTAAATGCTATATATACACACACACACACACACTAACTGAGTGAATGCAATATTCACAATTAATCAAAAGACTCGATGTACAGTACTTTGGAAGAAGCTGGTTGTAGTCTTCAAGGTTTTCTATATGAGCAGCAGCTCCTGTTTAAAGTAAGTCACATTTGATCTCAGCCTACAGTGAAGCTAGGAGCCGCTGTAGATTGTGTGCAGTGTGTGGTGCTGCAGGAAGGGGGAGGGGACTCAAACCCTCTGGCTGATGTAAAGAACTCCGACCAGATTGGCTGAGGGAGCTGCTCCTTTGGCTCATCTGGTGGATTCTTTGGAGCCCGGAGGTTGTGAGTTCAAATCGCTATCCCCCTGTGCAAGGGTGCAGTAATCAACCCCTTACATGTGGTGGTAGCAGTGGGATATCTAACAGACAGCAGGGGTTGCAAGCTGAGTGAAATTACTCTTGCGCAGGCTGATGGGGGAGTCGCGTCGACCAGGCTCGGGAGTTCAGATCCTGGGGGTTGCAGCAGGGGTCCCCGTGGTCCTCGAGGGGGTTCAGAGGTGGTGGGGGCCCAGCCGCAGGACGGAGAAGGCCCCCCGGTGTTTGCGCAGGAGCAGACCGATCTTCTCGTCATCCTCGTCGGGGTCCAGGGGCTTGTTGTACTCGTCGTCCTCCACCTCGTTCTCCGACACCGCCTGGTCTGGACCGGCCCGCTGCGTTGGGGGCAGTTCGGAGCCGTTCTTCTTGCGCCACTTGGTGCGCCGGTTCTGGAACCACACCTGCAGGGAGAGCCCAAAGAGACACACACATTGGTTCTGTTTGTGGGATGCTCTGGTTAGAAATCAAACCCACGACACATCACTCGCCATGCAGAAGGGAAAGCTACCAGGACAAAGGTGTCTTAAACGGCTGCTTTCACAGAATCTGGGACTAGCTTACTGCACATTGTCATTATTTAGATCAAATAAAGTCACCAAATCAATGTAATTATCAAGACATTAAACTGATCATGTGATTAGACATGTCATTTTTATGGTTTTTTATACACTGATCAAAAATATAAACGCAACATGTATTGTTGGTCCCATGTTTCATAAGCTGAATTAAAAGATCCCAGAAATTTTCCATACGCACAAAAAGCTTATTTCTCTCAAATTTTGTGCACAAATTTGTTTACATCCTTGTTAGTGAGCATTTCTCCTTTGCCAAGATAATCCATCTGTCTGACAGGTGTGGCATATCAAGAAGCTGATTAAACAGCATGATCATTACACAGGTGCACCTTGTTTGGGGAACAATAAAAGGCCACTCTAAAATGTGCAGTTTTGTCACACAACACAATGCCACAGATGTCTCAAGTTTTGAGGGAGCGTGCAGTTGGCATGTTGACTGCAGGAATGTCCACCAGAGCTGTTGCCACAGAATTGAATGTTCATTTCATTACCATAAGCCGCCTCCAACGTCGTTTTCGAGAATTGGGCAGTACGTCCAACCGCAGACCATGTGTAACCATGCCAACCCAGGACCTCCACATCCGGCTTCTTCACCTGCGGGATCCTCTGAGACCAGCCACTCGGACATCTGACGAAACTGCGGGTTTGCACAACCGAAGAATTTCTGCACAAACTGTCAGAAACCGTCTCAGGGAAGCTCATCTGCATGCTCGTCATCCTCACCAGGGTCTTGACCTGACTGCAGTTCGGTGTCGTAACCTTCGATGGCCACTGGCACGCTGGAGAAGTGTGCTCTTCACGGATGAATCCCGGTTTGAACTTTACCGGGCAGATGGCAGACAGTGTGTATGGCGTTGTGTGGGCGAGCGGTTTGCTGATGTCAACGTTGTGAACAGAGTGCCCCATGGTGGCGATGGGGTTATGGTATGGGCAGGCATAAGCTACTGTGATGAGATCCTGAGGCCCATTGTCGCGGCATTCATCCGCTGCCATCACCTCATGTTTCAGCATGATAATGCACGGCCCCATGTCGCAAGGATCTGTACACAATTCCTGGAAGCTGAAAATGTCCCAGTTCTTCCATGGCCTGCATACTCACCAGACATGTCACCCATTGAGCCTGTTTGGGATTCTCTGGATCGACGTGTACGACAGCGTGTTCCAGTTCCCTCCAATATCCAGCAACTTCGCATAGTCACTGAAGAGGAGTGGGACAACATTCCACAGGCCACAATCAACAGCCTGATCAACTCCATGCGAAGGAGATGTGTCGCGCTGCATGAGGCAAATGGTTTTCACACCAGAGACTGACTGGTTTTCTGATCCACGCCCCTACCTTTTTTTTTAAGGTATCTGTGACCAACAGATGCATTTCTGTATTTCCAGTCATGTAAAATCCTTAGATTAGGGCCTAATGGATTTATTTCAATTTATTTCAGACTGATTTTCTTTTATGAACTGTAACTCGGTAAAATCTTGTTTATATTTTTGCTCAGTGTATATTTAAGTCAAATTAATGTTTAAGAAACACAATGACCCAATCGTTTTAACATTACTGTTAACAGGGGGCTCCCGAGTGGCGCCTCACCCAGTAAAGGCACTCCGCGTGGAGTGCAGGGTGCGCCCAATAGCCTGCAGATCGCTGGTTCATATCTAGGCTATATCATTTCATTGATATGTAATAATAACAGGGATGTTAATAAGACCCCTGTTGCAGTTTCACCCATTCCAAGCTTGGTTAGCCTGTGTCTAGGTAACAAGCTCAGGTGTGTCTTATTGAACTAGTAAAACCAGGAATGGATCAAATCTCTATGCAGCGGGAGTCTTGCTTCCAGGCTTGTAATGCTTGTTTATTTAAGGGCTGCTATTTCAAAGCCCTTCTTGTTCTTTGACTGTGTGGCCAGTGGAATCTCCAAGCTCAGGCTCCTCACCTTGACCTGTGACTCGCTCATGCCCAGTGAGTATGCCAGCCGGGCTCGCTCCGGCCCTGCCAGGTACTTGGTCTGCTCAAAGGTCTTCTCCAGCGCAAAGATCTGGTGCCCGCTGAATGTGGGGCGCGTGTGCTTCTTCCTGCCAGGCATGGCGGTCAGCTGCCCGCTGCCTGCTTCGCAAACACATTCAAGAGAACACTTTTAGTTTCTTACACATTTCCTAACCTGTCCTACCTATACAGGATATGTGATACAGCATTTTTTTTTAAAGAGAGTCAGATCGATGCCAACCCTGGTGCAATATAAACCACACCCGGCAATAACGGTTTAATATTGCAATGTGTGGGGCATTGGTTATAGATTTCCCAATCTGTCCTTTCTAAAAAGTCACCACAGTAATTTTGCTTTTTATCTCATGCTTGTTGCATTTACCACAGCCTACCATGTCATGTTTTTTTTTATATACTTTACCATACCTCTCCATGCTTTGCAATACTTCCTTATGCTTTACCATCCCTCTCTGTGCTTTACAGTGCTTCCCTATGCTTTACCATACCTCTCTGTGCTTTACAATGCTTCCCTATGCTTTACCATACCTCTCTGTGCTTTACAATGCTTCCCTATGCTTTACCATGCCTCTCTGTGCTTTACAATGCTTCCCTATGCTTTACCATGCTTTCACTGTGCTTTATTACACTTTGCTAAGCTTTTACTACGGGCAACTTTGAAAGGGATGTCTTGCTGCAGTGCCATATAGCTACATTTAAACCAAAAGTTTAAGAGTTCAAAATAAATCCTACTATCCAGATTTTCCATTTTATTACTAATGTAATTTACACTGTCGTGTTTTATTTTGGTAGCACTTTTTTGTGCACCTGAAGTATATTATTATTATTGTGATTATTATTATTAGTTTATTTAACAGACACCTTTATCCAGGGCGACTTACAGAGAGCCGACAGAAATATACATGAAGACGTTTTCAAAGCGCTGGCGTGGTATTTGTGTTTGATTGTTCTAAACACTGGGTTCTGCAGCGTAATATAGATCTCGGTGGTTATACAGTCGGAGTTGTTAGAGGTCGCCTATCTCACATTCTGCGTTTATTCGATTCATTTCCAACATACGTTCTGCACATTGTATTAATTTATAAAACCAAAAAATTACATCTTAAAAAATCTTATTGGAGGGTTTTATTTCTGAATTGTTGCAAAAATACAATAAAGTTTGGAGGATTGAATCTAGTGCAATGTTTGAGCGGGTTTGTTTTTCAGTAAATATCCCGCAGTGCATGTCTAGGCACACCAAGTTAATGGCCCTGTCTGTACTGTATAATGCACACTGTACTGTTCCAAAGTCTTGCCAAGGCAGCTTCTTCTTCTTGTACCTCATACAGAATTCTAAGAAGGTCGTTAACTATTATATTAATTGCAATGTAAAAAAAAGAGGCAACACAACAGCTCAAGGCTGGGGTTGTTTCCTTGTATCTAAGAATATAACGACTTCAACAGAAACACACTGAAGTGACTCGCACAAGTGACTGCAGTTTTTGCTGCACACTTATTTCAATTTGTGCACAGGTAAACTAGTGTAATACTGTTTATATACCGCAGTGTTTTACCTGTGCAATGTTTAGTGTCACAAAATCTCTAAGCTTTTTAAAAAGTCCTCTAAATTGCGGCATGACAAGAATTAAGCCCGTTTTTAAACTCTGGTTCGTTTTTTGTCAGGAATAAGCCCCTTTTTAAACTCTGGTTCGTTTTTTGTCAGCAATCAGACTGAACTGTTTTCTTTTACTGTGAAAAAGAACTTGTGAACTGTGGGATGCTCTCGTTTGGAGGACTTATAGCGAACACTTTTGCCTTTTTAGACGGGTAAAAGCCAAGTACTGCAGACGGTGGGGGGGGGGGGGTGCATGTGAATCCATTTATAAATAATCTTCAAAGACTTCACTTACTGTCACCACACTGTTCCCTGCCTGCCCTCCAGTCGTAACCAGCCTCGCTCCAGCAGCCCCCAGTCCTCCCCTTGGCTGGGAACTCGCCTCCAGGTTTGGAGTAGCCCCCCATGGAAGGCGCGTAGTCCCGGCTGTAGTAGACCCCCGGGGCGGGGGTGGTTCCGAAGCCCCCCATGTGGGAGTAGCCGGAGAGGAGGGTCCCGGCGGGGCCCCCCATCACCGGCCTGCTCAGGATATCGCTGATGCCATGCGGGGTGCCCGGCTGGAGCTGGCAGTGGAGAGCGGAGGAAGGGTGCAGTTTGTAAAAGGAGTTCTGCACAGAATACTGGCACACAGGGGCCTTGCTGTCTGTGCTCAGCTGGTTCAGGGTGCTGTTGAACAGGAAGGGTCCCGGGATGTTGTGATCCATTTGGTAAACTCCAGTGTAATTGAAAATATGTATACCGAGATATAATAATCAAAAAATGAAAGCCCTTTTTTTAAAACTGGATTTAAAGTTAAATAAATCGCTTTTAAGCACTCTTTTAAAACTTTTAAATCCAAAACCAAGAATAAAAATGATAAATATGTTTTCAGCTCATTCAAAGATTCTTTACATTGTTAGAGGCGCAAACTGGATTGGATACAAATCTTTTTTTTTTTTTTTTTTTTAAAGCCTTTAAAATAAAACGCAAAAATGTTTTTTAAAAAAATAGTGCAACAATTTCAAAACACTTCCAAACTGGAATGGAATTTTCTTTCTATCTTTTTTTTTTTTTTGAAAAAGAGAGTGCTTTAAATAAATACTCTTCCAGTGGTTTGTTTCTAAGAGATCCAGTCAGTATGAACACAAAATATATATTTGTTCTTCTTTTCTTTTCACTGTCTCCGTCCCACTGCGCGCTCCAAGCAGGTAAATCCAAGGTAAACACCAGAGGTTAATAAAAAAAAAAATAGATACAGTGGCCCCAAAAGACGAATGTCTCTCCAGCACTTTACAAGTAGGTAATAAATAAGAAGGACCTTTAGGAGAGTTGACACCTGACTGATAAAGATGTGCCTCATTAGAATGCCGGGTTGTGATTGGCTGGGGTCGCCGCTGCCTCTTTACTATTGGCCGCCGGTTGACGGGCAGGGCTTTTATTGGGTGGCTGGGGATTAATAGGTTTTTAAATGGACAGAGGGAACAAGTTGCTTTTTGATGAGAAGGAGAGTTGTGAAGCTGCAGTCCACAGCAACGAAGGAGAGGCACAAAATGCTGTGCGAATCAGCAGCAAGGCCATATTTACTTGGATATATTTGTTTTTTATGTAGTGTTTTACAGCGCTAGTTTTATTTTAGCTTACCTGTCTGTCTGTCTGTCTGTCTTTCTGTGCATCTGTGTGTGTGTGTGTCTGTCTGCGTGTGTGTTTGTCTGTCTGTGCATCTGTGTGAGTGTGTGCCTGTCTGTCTGTCTGTATCTGTGTTTCTGTCTGTCTGTCTGCGTGTGTGTGTGTGCGTGCTACTGTCTGTATGTGTGTGTGTGTTTGTCTGTCTGTGCATCTGTGTGTGTGCGTGCTACTGTCTGTATCTGTGTGTGTGTCTGTCTGTCTGTATCTGTGTGTGTGTGTGTGTGCATGTCTGTCTGTGTATCTGTCTGTGTATCTGTGTGTGTGTGTGTGTGTCTGTCTGTCTGTGTGTGTGTTTTATCTGTCTGTCTGTCTGTCTGTCTTATTATTAGACAAACATTCTGACTTTCGTAAAATATATCAGGAAACCTTTAGAGCCGTGCAAGAACACTGGAGTGTTAGCGCTCACTTAAGTGTGCTTTCTCAATGTGTAAAAGCCAGGCACGCACTTGAGTGAGCTCTCTATGGCTTTACTAATTTTCTTTAGTAATTTCTAAGGTCCTTCCTGGATCAGGGGTATCCTCTCTCTAACGCTGTCTAGCTACCGACTCTGTGTATCCCTATTCTTTCCTTGAGATCAGAAAATGCAGAACTTTTAGTTCCAAAAAATCGTATTAAATTAACTGGTGCCAGAGCTTGCTGCTCTTGTGCTCCTCGTTAGTGGAACTCTGTTCTGGTTGACATCAGGCAGGGTGAAACAATGGATTCTGTTAAGTATAAATTGAAAACATCAGCTGTAGCTGGAGCTATTGTACACACAAGCTCTCTTGTTTAGTTTTTAACTTTGTACAGCGCTCTGGGATGCCATGGTGTGAAAGACGCTACATAAAAATAAGTCTGTATTATATTGTAAAATCTTGCTTTTTATTTCATCCGCAAACCTCACTGCTATTTTGCCATCCACCCCGCTGAGATTCAAGATTAAAAATGCCTGTCTTCTCCTCTATCTATTTAATATGTCTATTGATCTGCCCATCTATCTGTCTGACTGACTACCTTTATTTTATGCCTATACGTCTTCCAAGGTTCAAACTAAACGCAGATTTTTCATCTACACTAACAGTACCGGCACAAGCTATTGAAACAACAATTGATTTACATCAAGACTCTGTGTGGGGAGTGCACTGCCCATGCTTCCTCACTCAGACCCTTACTAAAAACCCGGGTATCTCTGAATAGATCATCTTTAAAAATACCCTGAGGATTTTAATGAGCAAGGCGTCTCACAAGCAGAATGGTCCCCAAAATGTTCTCCTCCTTCCAGGAAAGCAGCACAGCTGGGGCCGGGGAGTTTGTTGTGGGATAACTTCACTCAGAATACTTGCTCATTAATTATCTTGCAATCCCAGACTTGGAAATCTTTTAAAATATGCTAAGGATTTTAGTCAATTCATTGAAAAAAAAAAAAAAAAAAGTTTCTAGTCTTTTTTTGTACCTCGTCAATTCTTGAGGTGGTATGCATAATAATAATAATAATAATAATAATAATAAATAATAATAATAATAATAATAATAATAATAATAATAATAATACGGGCTGTGTCCTTAGCGCATTAGAGAACAGGTAAACACTACATCAGTATTTTCACTGTCTGTATCTCTCTGATTATCGAGCTCTCTGTGGGTCGGCCTGTTTCTGTGTCTGGACATAAAATCCTTCTGTATGGTGTCGTCACCCCCCGGAAAAGGTTAACCAGAATATGGAAAGCATTTTGCTCCCTTTAATTTAACTACAGTTACAAACAAAAAATCTACTTCCTTACCTCTTATGTGCAATGGCAGAGTTGTCACCCGGCCTACATTTTGTCCGTTGTCGTATCTTGTGATATTTTGAAAATGCAGGTATTTTAAATTTAGAAATATTATTCTGTGACATGCCTTGTCATCTGAATGTCTTTCTCAATGTGTTCACTGTAAAACCAATGCCTAACATTTCCACTTGGAATCTGTCTCAGTTTGAAACATACATTTGAAAGACAGCGCGACAGGCGTAAACAAGGGGTCTGTCTGTCTGTCCGCCGAGCACGACTTGCAGCAGTTGGAGGTGATGGCGCAAGACCTGCGTTTAATTTAAACATGTAACCTGCTTCAGCTTCGAACATAATTGATAAAGCCGTCACAGAGCTGGTAAATGGGGCTGACTCCTTTCACGTTTCATCTCCCTGAAGTATTTTGTATTGGGTAATCGATGGGTCTAGGCTGAGTATTGATCCCCGCGGCTATTTGTCACACGACCCATACATCACACAGGCTGTGCCTGCGTGTCCAAGGGGAAGTTCAGATTAATGCTGGACAGGGACCCCGAAGGTTGTTTGAGCCATTAGAAAAAAAAAAAAACAACGCAGTAGCTCGCTGGTCCATTACACTTCACTCAACACCGCGGGTTACACTTTCACATTATCACTGAGAAGATTTGGGCTCGCTTAGCTTTATAAAGTACATTATAAATAACAAAGTTAAAATGTTACATTGATATTTTTTAAATGTTACTTTTTTATATTTAACTGTGTGTGTGTGTGTCTATATATATATATATATATATATATATATATATATATATATATATATATATATATATATATATATATATACTATCTAAATGTTTTAAAAAAATATTTACAGGGTTTTTTGTTTTTTTTTTTTAGGTAATGTTACCCTTCTTATTTAAATAAAGCGGGTTTAACATTTTGCTAGGTGCTGTGCCGGTGTAGTGTCAGAAAGCGGTAAGCAACACTTGACTCTTGTAAGGGCAGGAAGTGGTACGGTGTCAGTTTTGGGTACAGCGGTGCAATCAATTGCTATAGTCAGAAGGTTTGTAGGCAAATTTAAAGCAAAAAATCCCAAACTATATATATATATATATATATATATATATATATATATATAGTATTTGCAAATTTAAGTCATTGTAATATTAGTAGGCCTAATTACTTTGCTAACAGCAACACAAATGCACATTTAATGCATTTAACCCTGACAGAGGTCTTGCATTATTCTGGACGACAGAAGCATTCCAAAACTGCACAATAAAAACGTCTTCGCTCCGTTTCATTAAATGCATCTGTGAAAAACACAATAAAACTACTCCCCCCTGGCGGGGGCAGATGGTACGGCGACAGCTGTTGCAATTTGCAAATACAGTGCAGGTGTGCGTATAATAATGATGTTCTTATTATTATTATTATTATTTTTTTTTTAATGAATATCAACTTAATATAAGGGTTGTATCATTTTAAAATGAAAGTTATATTCTATATGTGTGTGTGTGTTTTTGAAACTTTACTTCTCAGCTGAAAAACAACGTCAGATTTGACAGCTCCAGTCAGCTCCTCACAGTCTGATAGCATGAGGCCAGTGATTATCTGTGCTCCCAGCACCCCACACTCAGTCCTTCATTGACAGTCTCCCCTTACATCGGTGCAACGCCCTTTATCGTGTTCTTCAGTCACATAGGTATTTTCCACTGCGGACGGGAGAAGGCTTAAAGTTTCATTTTGACAGGATAATGATGCGTTAGCATCGGCAGAGGAGCTATAAATAACGACATAATCGATAATAACTGGAAATGAACAACATAAATGAAATCATCTGCAATAACAAGGGACAGCGGCACACAACGCCAAATAAATGCATTTGGACTAGCCGTCAAAATATTTCATTAAAAAAAAAAAAAAAAAAAGATGATGATAATAATTTTTAAACGTTGCATGCATGAAAGCCGAAGAGAGCAGGTGCAATCTCTCGACTGTGGACATTTCAAAGTTCATCTGTGTAAAATAGTCTAGTTGCTCGGGTTAATAATGCCTCGAATCCGGAGTCTGTTTTACTGTAACGCAATTTCCACAATTCTCCACCAGGGGGCAGCAATGGTCTTTTGTATCCAGCCACTTGTTTCTTTTGTCAGGAATGTTGTGGTCCTGATTGACAGCACTACATACTGGAGGGAGCACCCTTTCTTGACCCATTGGCGCTGTATGGGACCCATGATACGCGGAATAGGGTTAAAACCTTTCCGTTAATAATGTCATTGAAATTAGCGTCTAGAATCAATACCTAGCTTATGGTTTGACAACCTTTTCAGAGCACTAGGCAGTGATTTATCGTCAAACATGACGTTATTTTTCATTTCAGCACTCAATTAAAGCGGCACGCGATGTATCAGGATACTACAAACGAGTAAACGTTTTGTAAATAAGAAATGCAAGACAATCAGAAAGCACAATTTCCTTTAAACCCGTAATAAAACACTAGAATTTTTATATACACGTTTAGAGCCTTAAAATACAGGTTTGAATGCAGATCTATAGCTCAATACTCTCTCTCTCTCTGTGTGTGTGTGTGTGTTTCTACATAAGACGGTCTGATTCCATTGTAGCTGCCCTGGAACGCCTATGTAGAGAGATGTGGATATTTTTTAGCATTAGTGCTTGGTCTTGCACACACAAATCCACTTCAGAAACACTGAAAGCTCTTAGCCGCTCCGAATAAAATATGAATGAGGAGCAAAGCTCTAGTTAACATTTCAATACTGACAGTGACCAGTGACTCTTTGAAGCACTCTGCAACAAGTGTTAACTGCTGGCTCCACATACATTTCAACACTGCCTCGGGATCAAATAAATACATTTCTAAAATAGGTAGCCCTTTCCATGAAGTGCCTCTAATCACTGTGAATTTACAGAGCAGTTACTCAGTAAATACATGTGCACTCACACAGCACTACAACGTGATCATGCATAATTACAATGCACTTAATGTGTAAGTACACAATTGCATGGAAAAATTGTTAGGGTTCTATCATGCATAAAGATGTACGCATTAAAGTACATTGTAACTATGCATTGTAGTTATGTATACCTGTAACTACAACTCTGTAAATATAGGGTTAGCAGAGATGCCTTGTGTAAGATTGCACGGTGCGGTATCAGTTCCAAATCCATTGTGTTGTCATTGCTGGTAATCAGGATCGCCCTCTGACCCCGTTTCCCTGAATCATCCCGGTTTTGATGGAGTAGCCCAGGATATTCTAAATGTCTTCCCGGGCCACTAAATGCTGGTACCTCAGCGGCGGCACCGTGTTGGTGGTGTGATAATGGTTCGGCTGGCTATCGTTTCTTCAGGGTAATACACTGGGATTAGAATGGGGTTCTAGTGTGATTTTCAATTTCGTGCTGTATCCCAGGGTTACCAGATCTCAAGAGTGAAAAACCGGGACTTTTTTTTTCTTGCCTTCAATCCACTGAAGCTGTAGCAACACTGAAGCAGGTCAAATAAGTATTTAATAACACAATCGAAACTCAATAGTTAAACGTGTGTGTGTGTGTGTGTGTGTGTGTGTGTGTGTGTGTGTGTGTGTGTGTATATATATGTATATATATATATATATATATATAGATAGATAGATAGATAGATAGATAGATAGATAGATAGATAGATGTTTGGTTGGTAGGTGCTTCATCAACCAAGACTGACGAAATTGCCAATGGAAATGGATATTTGTTGCTACAGACATCACAATGCATTACCGCTTCCCTTAGGGAATTAGAGACTGGTTATCATTGAGGGATAGTCCTGCAGAATCGCTGTTGCTGAATCATTGGCAGCCTGGCTGACCATGGTAATAGTGGGCTGGCTGGTGTTCCTAATATTTTGTCCCTCCCCGTTTCTATTTGAGTCAGTCTCGTGTACTGTACAGACCTCCATGTCAGGAGGTCCATATCCCAGGTGTGTTCTGTAGCATGGCTAGGATGCGCCTTCGTGCCTTTAATGTGCCATATTCCTTCAGATTTAAAATGCAGCTGCTATCACACAGAGCATTCCAGTTATGTGCTGTTTCTCATTTCCAGTCTGCTATCACACAGAGAATTCCAGTTATGTGCTGTTTCTCATTTCCAGTCTCCTATCACACCATTCCAGTTATGTGCTGTTTATCATTTCCAGTCTGCTATCACACAGAGAATTCCAGTTATGTACTGTTTCTCATTTCCAGTCTCCTATCACACAGAGCATTCCAGTTATGTGCTGTTTCTCATTTCCAATTGCGATTACTCACATGTGTTTTTCTCCCAATTTGTAAACTTTGGTTTTACTTGGCATGTCGAGAAACACGAGGGTCGGATCCGTCCAAGCTGGTACTGTTTGTTAGAAAAGATTACATTGTAAAAGCTTCTCTTCGAATTCCTCTTTGAAGACTATACTATACTGTACTTAGTTTAAGATGCAGGCTATTTTTGAGAAGCAAATGGAGACTGAACTGCTCCCTCTCTCACCCCCTAAGAGAAAGGGGGCTCCCTCCAGTCCAGGGCAGGCTTGAGGTATGGAGACTGAACTGCTCCTTCCCTCACCTCCCTAAGAGAAAGGATGCGCTCTCTGTTGATTTATCTTACATGAATAATAATAATAATAATAATAATAATGCAGAGGTTCCTCATAATTGCACAGTATCAGAAAAGTTAACAAATATTTCAGTAAAATCTTATCATATTCTAGTCAAACACAATCCGATACATCTACAGTGGACAATAGGAGTGCGTTTAAAAGCTTGCTGAAGATCGGTGTAAAAGCAAAGCAGTGATCATGTTCTCCAGTGTGTGACAGGCAGACAGGCAGATGGACAGAGTGAGGACCCGAAAAAGGGGAAAAAAGTATGGAGCACAGCACTGTATTTATATCTGCCATGGCTTGCATTATTAAACCCAGGCTGTGTGCGATCCCCACTCAAAGAGTTCAGACACAGCTCACCCGTCCTCAACCTCCGCTCGAGATGGATTGGGAACAGCTGTTGGGAGCAGCCTCTCTTTTTCCCTTCTCTTTATTTTCCCCCAGGATGCAATGAGAAGATTCCATCTGTCGCAGCGACAGTGGTGTATGCCCCTGTGTTCTTCTCTCTGTGGTGAATTTGACGTTGTCTTGGGTTATCTATACCAATGTTTTCAAACCAGTCCTGGGGACCCCCCTGTGTCTGATGGTTTTCATTCCAACTGAGCTCTCAATTAACTAGAACCTTAATTGAACTGATCATTAATTAGACCTTCTTACTCGCTTAAACAGCTGCAGATTTCAAGTTAGCTCGAACATTTTATAAGTAACTCGAACTCTGCACCTTTAAATAAAATGCTGTCTTTTTTCGCTCGTCTGTGAAGTTGGTATAAGGGGTTCCTTCAATTGCATGAGAACGGGCTTGCCATGTTGTTGTATTTATTTGTTGAAGTGCCTCGTGCCTTCGTGTGATGTTTGCAATCAATGAGAGTAGTTCTGCGCGCTCTGATTGGCTGAGCGATCCCGAGCAGTCTCTATAATGTATTCTATATTTTTTCTCTAAATCTGTCTTTACCTGGTGTTGACTGCCGGATAGTCTTCCTCGTTCAAGCCATGCGACAGTGTGACCTTTCAACTCTGCTGGCCTACCAGTATAGAGAGGGTGAGTAGGAAGGACCAGCCAAGGTGAAAGGTCATTTTGCCACATGACTAGAATGTGTGTTCAGTCCTAAGCTCATAGACATGTAAAGACTAATATGGAATAACATGATAATAATAATATTGCCACATGCTCAAACTGTAGGAGAACGAGCGTCCATCTGCACATCTCATTACCAGGATTAAAAGCAGATTTCCCAAACAGGCACACATGGGAGCAATCTTACCAGGCTGGGATTATTTTTTATTAGAAAGTGTTTAGCAGGCCAGGAACTATTTTTATAGTTGAAGCTATAAGTAGTCTTTTAAGGGAAGCACTCTAGGAGGTCTGCTTGCAATATGAATCACACTTACACGATGTCTGGCCACTTTATTAGGACCTGTAACTAATCTCGAGCTGTGCCACCACGTGCCCTGATCAGAACCTTCACATAACGTGGCACAGACTCTACGAGGTGCTGGAAGGTGTCTCGAGGGATGTTAAGCTGAGGGAATCGGAATCCCCTTTTTCAGGAACAGCGGCTTCAAACCTGGTTCCAGGAGATCTAGTCTGAGATAACTTTGCTGCATCAAACCCTAAGTCTCCCTTGGTGTGCTGTGCAGCGGCTTGAGTATCTATCAGCTGTAATTCATCATTATTTTTTCACACAATTGATGCAGGGAGACAGGCAGAGGAGCTGTTTAACAGTAAGGTAATGAAAGGGTATTTTTGGCGCACACATTGAAGTCAATATTGTTGTTCTGCTGGAAGACTGGAGGTAATTTCTTCTCGGATTAAGCTTTGTTAGTGACTGACGGGCAAGCAGAGAGCCTAGACAGAAAATAAACACCATAAAAATAAAATCCACAAGGCACCAGTCTGGCCTTAATTGGGAAGCAACATTGAAAATCAATAGACTGCCAAGCTGCAGTTTTTTTTAAGCTACTTTGAAATAACTGTTCATATTCCACGAGCCTTGTTTCTTTTCTTTTTTTTTTTTCTTTTGTTTTGGGAATAAAACATGCCATTGTTTTTTTTAAACTGCCTTCTTACGGTAAAGTAAGCCCAGGTCTTATTGATAAAATCCTTTGGCCGCTCTCTTATTCCTGTTTATATAAGTTTCAACAATATGTATCTACCCCTATCAAAATATATATGATGGTATGGCTACATCATTAATCTAATGGGTGATCTGTGGTATTTATATTGCTTTTGACCAACATTTTGCAAAGAGATGGCATTGTAAGGGCCAGTCAGTATATTGCATTCACTTGGCATGCTGCATGAGGAATCTGCATGCTGCTTATTGTGTTTGATGGTACTGAACATTCCAAAGGTACTGGATCTGGGATCCAGTGCGATCCGGCACAAACGATCCCCTGAATCCTTGTTCACCGAATCTAACAAGAACATCGGCTTTGCATCCACCTTCCTCTTCCATCTGCAGCTGCAGTCAGCTATGGCTGCATGTTCAGCTGTATTTAGTTCAATGCAAGTCCTTAACTGGCCCTCAACTGCCACAGCTGTTTATATCGACCAGTTTTACTGGCTCTTTCCCACCGCAACCGATGGAGATGTAAGAGCGATTTTGATTGGTTGAAACACTGGAAACCTTGGAAACAGCGCAGGGCGCTCATTGCGAAGATGAATTAGTAGGAGGTGTGAAAATATATGTACATATGCGTGAAAGATTAATATCACAGATATTCTATAAATATTACATATTTCAGACCTTGCATTAATTAATTCAGCACAGCCTTTCGCAGTGTCCGTAGTGATTTCTGTTTTGAGATGAATTACTCAGGGCTCTCAATCCATGATCTCAGATCTCTGCAAATATGGAATTGGATTTCAAATTCATTTTTTTTTTTCATTTTTTTTTTTTTTTTTTGCTTGTTTCTCTGGAAACCGTGCTTTAGTGCTGCAGTGGTGATTCCCGACACCATAGCCCTTCTGGTGCTTGTCACAATGTGTTACACGCACATGACCCAGCTTGACTGGAGCTGCGTCTGCCTTTATTTCTGCGCACTATTCCAGGAAAAAAAAAAAAAAAAACCTGGAGACGTTCCTTATGGACACTGACAGAGAAGCTGCTTGCACAGGCATCCACAGTCATACCCCTTGTGAAGTCACTGAGAGTCTGAGATTCCCATGCTCGTTGCTGAATAGTTGCACACCACTCTCACACAGTATATAGGGCGAGTAGTGAACCACCTGGCACGGCACATGACTGTATTCATTCACACACATAGGGGACCAGAGGAATTTTCTCCTTCTCTAATTGTTCAGTGTTTCTGTGTTACCATCAGGGATGGAAATAATCCATTCCTGGTTTTACTGTTCTAATAAGGCGCACCTATGCACTGTGGCTAATCAAGCGCGTAGTAAACCTTGCAATGGGTAAAACAGCTATGCCACCATCTGGAAGTAGCGAGGCTCCGAAAAAATAGCGTTACACGCCCCCACGTGTTGCTACAACGATTTAAATAACGTACCTGTCATTTATTTTCATTCTTAACATCCTAACACCTTTTTACACTTATAACTTTAAAGTCTGTTTCAGCGCCCTTTTCAAAATATCCGCTCTAGTGCACTGATAGTGTACACTGCATAGTGTAACTACGCATGATACAAAAAAAAAAAAAAAAAAACGATTCAATTTTTTTTCTTCATATGCCAATCCCAGCGAGATCCAGCTGCCTTTCCGCTCGTTCTTCTCCTCGATGGAACCCTACAGTCTGGTTTAATTAGAGTGTCTTTATTGGATATGGAGAATGCCATTTTGAACAGGCTGACAAACACCTGTTCTGCTCTTCTCGTGTAATGACACAGCTGGGTCGAGGCTAGCGTGAAATTTATGCTTGCGAAATGCATGCGCTGTGTGCTTATCCCGGGTTAAGGCTGCGATTTATTTGTTGGATTCGTTTTGGCATTCATTTCCCTCCTGCCAGTGCTGCTCCTTCAGGTCACTTAAACATATAGATACGTGTCTTACTTGTTCTGGCCTTTGATCTCTGTGTGCTGCTGATTAAATTTGATCCGCACATGTTTTCATTGTGTGGTTTGTACTTTGCAATTGTCCTTGTATTGGTTTCCAGGACCCCCTTGTAAACGAGACCTCGGTCTCATTGGGTAAATCTCCTGGTTAATAAATAAAGAAATTATAATTAAAAAATGTGTTATTAGTAACACAGGAAAGCACTTCTATCAAGCTTGCAGTGTGGGTGCAGGATGCCCTCGGGAAATAATGCACAGAGAAAGACCAATACAGTACTCAATATTTTTTCCCATGAGACGGGAGAAAATAAAGTAGTCTGACCCACAGGTCTGTTATTAAAATATATAAATGCAATTTGCTCACTTGAATTTAGAATGATCTGTAAAAACGGCTCGGAAACCAACTAGAACCTTTTTATAAAGGCATGCGTGTACTGTATGTGCCTTTCAAAGAGCATTAATTGTGCAAAATAATGCAAATACAGTGTGGAGTTGACTGATTGATAATGTTTCTCATCGTGCATGTACTTCTGCTGCTCTTGTGCAAAGCGCGTGCTATTAACATATCGGTAATACACATTGAAAAAAAAGCTTATTTGAATTCCAAATGAGTTATAATGTATTTTTATATTTTTACTTAATCAAGCAAACTGTCAAATTGCTTTGATTATCGCGCCTTTCATGGCGCTGCGCAGTGTAAAGAAAAAAGCATGCATTAAATAAATATGAATTATGTTTAATTAAGGGAAACAGGCAGGGTGTAGTTTTTTTTCGTAGCTGTAATTAGCATGCCTGTGCTCTGTTCATTCACGAAGGGTAAGTGTAGAGATGTATTCAAACACGTGGCTGCGGTTGGTAATTATAATTAGCAGTTTTGTGTGTTTTTTTTCTTAAATATTTCTGCAAGTGTTTATTACATAAAATCGAATTACATGCAATACCTCGACTGATGCTAAATCTGTTTTGGCACCTAGCCAGTAAACGCTTAGATCAAGTTTCGTTTTCTCCCAAGCGTGTTCATTTAGATCCTAAAGCAGAAGGGAGCGGTTGTTTATTTACTGCTTTCTTCCGCCACACAGCCCAACCTTCTGTAAGAGACCGTGTTTATGAGTGTGTGTGCAGTTTGTTAGCTTCTGTTACCCAGAACTAGTTGGGGCAGCTGAGAAAACAAAACAAAACAAGACATGTTCAAGCTCTGGTAGAGCTCAAGAAAAGGAAGCACACATGCATACATGCATACACATTTGTGTGTACCAAGCATCCATCTCAGCGGCACTAAACCTTTCATTAATAAAACAGGAGGTTCAGAAACTCGAAATAACCAAGGCAGTGTGGCTTTTACTGATTTCAGTTGCTTGAGAGAGGTGAGGTCTCTCTCTCTCTCTCTCTCTCTCTCTCTCTCTCTCTCTCTCTCTCTCTCTCTCTCATCTAACAAATACTATATATATATATATATATATATATATATATATATATATATATATATATATATATATATATATATATCCCAATACCGCCCATCCTGGATGGTTTTTTTGCGCATAGAAAATGGGCAGCTGTTACGAAAAAAAAGGATATGTGTCCAGGTCCAGGCTGATATCCAGTCCGCAAGAGATTAGAATGCTGGCAATCATATTCTATTTTACAGCATTTATACAATATAATTGTTTTAAATACATGTAGTCAAAAAACAATTATCAAACATTATAACTGGTTTCCATCTGAGATAAAGGCATCTCAGTTAGCTGTATAGCTGTGTGACATCGCTAGCAGGACCTGCTGTATGTTAGAATATGAAGGAGCCATGACCCAAACCGTTTTTAATAAGTATAAAAAGGCATTATTTTTTTTATTTTTTTTGTTGTTGTGCGCCTTTAAAAGTGACTAAAACGATACTCTATTAAATGTACAGTCTACTCTCTGCATAGTATTTTAAATGCATATTCCTTCTACTCGCCAGAAAAGACAGTCAAATTGTAAGATGAAGCATTAGAATACGAATGCAAGTTCTTTGTCTGCGCTGGGTTTATACGAGGTCTTTATTATAAACACTCAGTCTGTGCTTTACAGCACTATATTGCTCAAAGGGGAGTGACATCTGGAGACGCGTTACAGGTATGATTACGCAAAACAGCTTGTTAAAGGAGTCGGGCTGAGGGAAGCGCGGTCTGCTCTACAGTTATGTAAAATATACACAGCACACGCTGCTTATCGAAAGGACGCTAACAGTATACAATGCATCGTTTTGGTTTTAGATGCGTTTCTTGGAGCTGTGAAGGAATAAATTGCCTTGCTGGAGTCCACTGGAAGTATTGAATTTCGCCTCGAGGAGACTCCAAATCAGTTGAATGAATTGCAGTGTGTTCTATATAGCAACACGTCTTGATACAAATAATACTGAGTAAATAACTGATACAGTCCACCTGCGTATTGTGTGTGTGTTTTACCGTACTATCTTTGGATGGTGAAACAAACGGCGGCCAGATTCAGACTGTAACCCGAAAGGATAATCATAGCACCGGCATGTTCGCGTTTGTTCCAAGAGCGCATTTTTGGAGAGCTCTCTCCAGCCTGAGTCCGTGATGTTTGCCAGCTCTGGCGGGGAGTTCGCTTTGGGATACCTAGACGATGGCTCGCCACCTGCCACCAGCTCCACGACTGAGGCGTCGTACTATTTCTCGAGAAATAGCACCAGTCCGACACCGGCCCGGCTCCTCAACGGTACCGCCAGAACGTGCGGGGAGGAGCCCCTGGAATTTGGCACGGCGGAGAAGGTGATTATCGGGGTGCTGCTGACGGTTATCACAGTGGTGACGGTAATGGGGAACACTCTGGTTGTGATAGCAATCTGCGTGGTGAAGAAGCTCAGGCAGCCGTCCAACTACCTGCTCGTGTCCCTAGCCGTGGCGGATCTGTCGGTGGCCGTCGCCGTCATGCCCTTTATGATAGTTACCGATCTCACAGGAGGACACTGGCTCTTCGGGGAGGTTTTCTGTAACATCTTCATCGCCATGGATGTAATGTGTTGCACTGCTTCGATCATGACCCTGTGTGTCATAAGCGTGGACAGGTAAGGTGCAATGGGTTAGCTCTACGTTATTTTACACGGCATATGATCTATAAGCATTTAATCATTGATTGAAGTTCGACTGTGTAAATACGTGCATTTAAGGGAAATATTACCACATAAAAAGGACAATATATCACAATATCGTTCCCAATCTTTTACACGGCTGTCTTAATGGTTTTAATAATATAGCGCCTTTCATAGTGGACCTAACCCTAACCCTTTCATAGTGGACCACCATCACCAAACGCTTTACAAGATACGAGACTTGGGTGTGTGAGCTATGCATCAGATGCAGAGTCACTTACAACAACGTCTCACCAGAAAAACGGAGCACAAGGAGGTTACACAATGAGTCAGCCAGTGGGATTTGAACCGGGGACCTCCTGGTTACAAGCCCGTTTCTTTAAACGCTGGATCACACAGCCTCCCAATGTAAGTCTCAACAAATTTGAAAACGCTCCCTAAAATCGTTAAGTATAAATTGATACAAGTATTACTGTTGGCTGTTTTTCCAACATGGGTAACGCTACCTTACTAATAGTATTTAACTTCATTGAACATATGTAGTATGAATGATATTTTTTTCATTGTATAAACGCGGTTACCAGCGGTTTCTGACACCACAGTAGCCTTAAAAATGAATAACATCTTTTTCCCCCACTGCAAAAACCCCCCAAAAAACAGGGGTAGCAATTTCTGATGGGGAGGCAAATTGTGACATATATAGCTGCCAAATTTTGCTACCGGTAACAAATTATGATGGGGAGGCATATTGATAATTTGACTGTGGAACTGGATTTCAATCAATTGGCAATTGATTTCAGATAAATACTTCTTCGTGCCATTCACATCTGGAGGGGTGGTGCCTTTTAAAATATCAGATTTTATATTTTTTGCGCTTAATAATAATAATAATAATAATAATAATAATAATAATAATAATAATAATAATGCATTATTATTAACATCGCATGTCTTTTCACACAGCTTAAAAGAACATCACAATCGTCGCTATTCTACAACCAAAATAAACACAAACGTGTGCTGGCTTATGCAGCACTGAGAAGAACTGAGCACGGCTTTATTTTTCTGAATACATGTTTAGCCATGGAGTTTGCACACATAACAAAAAAAAAAAAAAAACAAGGGGACAAATACAGATGCAGCCTCTGTACGGTATTTTCCACCATGCCTGTGCATGGTAACCATTCATTTTCCAGTTTCAAACCAAAATTTCGCACTTTTATAGACTACAGAATTGAATAAAAAAAAAAAAAAAAAAAAAAAACTTTTGCATTCAATGTGATTTGTGTCGCACTTTATAATTCATTCTGGAGGGAATATATATTCTCCCCATTGTGGAATTGCATTTGTGCCAAATAAAAATCTGCGAAACGTCATCAACGTGTCTCCGGTCACCGGTGCTTGTTCAGTTCCACGGCTTTGCCCCAATGCAGCGCTGTGGACACGGTTTATATGTTCAGCACTTTTAAGGATAGTTCATTCACTTCAGGGTGGTCCAATACATAAGCAAGAGTTTCAAAAGTCTTACAGTGGAAACTGCTATGCAGCAAGAGTCTAATTCCGACCCGTCAGCTTAATTAAGCGAAGTTCGGCTCTATAAGAAGTTTGCACAATAGGTTTGGCTCTTTCAGCTAAAAAGTTTGCATAACACTTTCCATGAAGTGCCTGTCATTACTGTGTATTTACATAGTAGCTACTTAGTACATGCCAGATTACCACAGCAAAGCAGGAACCGGTTTTCATGGGTTTCACTGGGTTAGATAAAAAACAAACAAACACAGAAACTCATTTATTAGAAACACTATTATTAAATGACAAGGAAATCCATTAAGACCCATTTCATACCAAAAAGAAAACCTTCCCTTCTAATTTTAGATGTCATAAAAATTCTCTGTCTGGAGCTTATTTTTAGGTGCAGAATGTTCTTTGTGTGAATTAATTATTTTACAGTTTAGAGCAATAACCATATAACAGCAGGCCTGTTTCTGTTGTAAAGGAAGTGGGAAGCATTAAGGGGGAAACCCTGCATGATGTCAGACTTCCTTATGACTACCAGCAGGAAATGACAGACAGTCCCTTTTGTTTACATTCCCCAAATTCATTCTCCAACTGGGAAAACATTTTACCACCTAAGCGCAGTGTTGAAATGCTCTGGCTCTCGCTGTAGTCCAATACAGGCTTATTCTGAAGCAGTTTTTACCCATTCTATTGATCCCAATGTGTGGTGATAAACAAACTGCAAACGGTCTCGAAATCAATGACACGTGTGCGGGCACCTTGTCCCTTTCCTTTTGTTTCAAAGCAACAAGCAAGAGACCAGTTTCCGAGCAGCAGAGTCTTAAGACAGCAAACCCGTGCTTCTTTAACGAAAGCTGAACTGGTAGCTAATACCATATACAGTACAGTGGCACTGGAACAATTTTTAAAGTGGGGGTGCTGAAAGCCATTGAACAAAACTGTAACCCCTGTATATGATGGAAGCCATGCAAAACCAGGGGGCACCCCCCCAGCACCCCTAGTTCCAGTGCCCTTGATACGGTACTTGGAAATACATGCTGGTTTTGAGGGAGGCATTGTGACAGGGGTATATTGAAGAACCAGAATTGGCGACGACCCTTGTAAAAGTTTCCCCCTGGTGTTTTGGCACACCGTTTTTGCAGTTTTACCTAGCTTTGGTTATACTATGCATTTACCATAGTTTACACTGTGCTTTATGCTTTACCATACCTTGCTAGTCTTTACAATGCACGCTTTACCATTCTTTCACTGTGCTTTCTTACACTTTGCTGGGCTTCCTATGGTAGAATTTTATAAGGATATGTAGCATTCATGACATATTCACCATGCCTTCTTAATACAGTGTAACTATGTGCACGATCCTTCATAATCAACCTAAAAAAAAGCATTCATAATAATATTTGTTGCAAACCAAATTTGCTCCAATTTCAGCTCTTTTAATAGCATTTCTGGAGAAGTTATGCGTTTTAGTTTTTGCTTTGTTGTAATTGAGTACGTGGGTGTCTTTATGGTGTTGTGACCTCATACAGTTTGGGTGGATCAGGCATTTCAAAATGTGTGAAATGGGGTGTTATAATATGCAATTGGAAAAATAATCCTGGTGTCCATTACTTGCATACAAGTATACAAAGCATGACACAAAGCCACATTTAGCAGCTGATGCAGAAATGTTGTGCTTTGACTTTAAAGACGGTATTAATAGCTGGTGTGAATAATTAGGAATTCAGGGTAATAAAGCCACCTGTTGTGTGGTGTAGATTTGGTTTATATTATGTATGTAGGGATCACAAATTTAACCTGGAGCTGAACTTGGCACTGTGTTACTTTGCATTGAGAACAATGGAGAGAAATGAATACTCCATTAAGCAAAGCAGTGGTTCTGGCTAGGAACTCTTTTTAACGTCAAATTACATCAAGCCTATTTCAGGTGCTTCCAATGCCAGATCAAATCAACCCAATAGCTAGGATCTTATTCGTCCTTCGGTAAATGATATGTCCGATGATCGTCAAGGAAAGGATTTGTATTCAACCTCAATCCACCTCATCCCTCCTATGCATCAGAGGTCACCTTCTTCTCCTCCCCAGCCTCCACCTGTTTCCATGGTATTCTAATTGCGTTTAAGGGGTGTTACACGAGCAGAGCCACAGGCAAGCCAAATGAACACCTGCCCACACTGGAATGCAATAGCCAGCCACTCAGCATAGCAGCAACCAATTAGAATGCAAGCACAGTGAGTCATATAAGCGCATTAAATATAAAACTCACCCTTTGTGCCTGGCTTGGAGAATTCTTGTTGCTTGGCCAGTGGCTCTGCTTCCCGATCCCAGAAGAAAAAAGATATCCTTCAGCACCAGCTATCGAGAGGATCTGGTTATAGTTTCATGTGCAGACCGTTCATGTCGATCTACTCTTTTGATGTTACAGGTTGTCTTTGAATTTGAATGTTCAGCTGTGGTGCAGGTTGAATGTCACTGACAGGCTTGTTTGAGAAGTATTGATAAATCAGAGATATTGGCTTCCAGTAGATTACCACAGAGGTGTCTGATTTCTTGGCTAAGCGACCATTACAGATTGCCAGGGGGTCCTCATACTACAGAGCCCTACAAACAAAGGCGACACTTTACACTAAGTGTCTCTAATGATTGTGCATTTACATAGTAGTTGCTTAGTAAATGCATGTGTACTTGCACATAGATATACTATGAGTTAGGGTTAGAGTTAAAGTTAGGGGTAGGTTAAGGGTTAGTTAGAGTTAGGGTTAGGGTTAGGGTTAGCATTAGGGTTAGGGGAAGGGTTAGGGTTAGAGTTAGGGTTATGGTTAGGGTTAGGGTTAGGGGGAGGGAGAGGGTTAGGTTTCGCATTGGGTTTACTGTAGGGGGGTAGGGTTAGGGTTAGGGGTAAGGGTAGGATTAGAATTATATTGCAGCCCCCTGTGTTTCTCTGATAGCTTTTTATCAGGGCTGTTAAGTGCACTCCACTGATCTTTATACTCTACGTGGGGCTGGAGAGGCAATGCAATCATCACAGGTGCCGTGTTGTGCTGGAATTAATGACAGCTCCTCGCTCAACGGTTTAGCAGCAATTTCCTGACTGAAGGACTGACTGAGGCTCTGAGTCGCTGTTCTCTTGCAGTAGTTGAGATTTGCTGTTATCCATTCCTCGCCGGTTTCTCTCAATCAAAATAAACAGAAAAAAAGGAGACAGAACAGTCCCATCTTCAGCGTGGAGTCTGTTATCCAGATTTCCCGCGACCTGTCCCCAGCCCAGCATGTCTGCTGCTGTTTTAATTTCTTTATATCGTGTGTTATCCATTGATTAGCCTGCAAAGTCTCACGATGGGAGAGTTTACATTGTGCCCGTTCAGAGCGTGAGCCAGTATTCCTGAAACCAGTGAAGCAGGCAGCTTACACTCCCTGTAGTTCAGTTGCTTGATGTAATATTGTATTTATAAACTGCTTGGGTTCACAGTACTGTTGCAGAACCTAACGCCAGTCCTGTAAAACATTATTACAATAACAACCTGGGTGGTAACACTTGACAGTGACTCTAATTACTGTGTATTTGCACTGCACTTAGTAAATCCATGTGCACTTACACATAAGGACGATGCTATTAGGCAGAATTACAATGTACTTAATGTGTAAATCTTTTTGTACGATATAAACTTAACCCTTTTCTGATACAATTATGTACTTACATAAATCATGAGAAGTAGTACATTGTAACTACACATAATAGCACTAGTTAGAGACACTTAATGTAAAGTGTTACCGACTGGATTCTACTGTGTACTATATAAATGTCTGGCTATATCGAGGGATCAGGTTTAACCAAACCTGTTCTTCAGTTAAACTGACAATGATAATAAGCATAGCCGCTGGTTAAAACATTTAAAACAGAACATGTAAATCTGTATGCCATTGCTGTGCTTAGCTGTTACTGCAACATTCTGTCTGAGTGTGTTCTGTGTCGCTAGCTAAGTGGAGGGGGCTGTTTTAGTACAGCGGAATTTAATTTCCTAATGTTAGCTTTACGAACATGAAGAAAGGGTCAAGAGCAAGTGGCGTCTGGTGTTGTTGTAATTACTTCTTCACATTTCTTGTGGCATTCGCAACCCTTCCGAGCGGTCCAGGACTGTGCTGCTGCAATACTGAGAGTAATATCAGCCTTGACCTGGCTTTCAACCTGTCTGGAGAATCCGAAATGCCAGGACTAAACAAACCTTCCTCGCTTCATTCAAATCTCTTGAAAGCATGACCTTCCAACTCATTCATGCGTCTCATTGCCCTTGTCTCCTAAAACACAGCTGAAATGTGGTCCTGCACTATATTAATAGTCCATGTACACTATTCGACAGACTCTGCCGGGAAATCTGCCTTTTTAATATCGTACAGCCCACATGGGATCTGTTGTTGATTGTATTGTCCATCGTAAAGCTCCACATCAACTTGTGCTTGATTGTATTTTTTAATCTGTTGATTATTAAAACGAGCTTCAGTAAATTAAAATAAAGCTGCAAAGCATTTCTGAGCCTTTTCATGGTGGCACTGTTGGTTACAGGGAACATGTCTTCTGTTGTCAGGCTTTATCAGCGCTTCCCTTAAAAATAAAATGCAGGGTTAGGAGAAGGAGGCTGATAAATCACACCTAAGGGAAAACGCCAGCGGCTTTTTAAAATCCTGTTAAAGGAGCGATTAGATCATTATCGATGATGCATTCAGTGACGGGTCTGCAATATAACTGAGAAAATAGAAGTGGCAAGAGAAAAGAATCAACTCTAGCTACCTGGGAATGACGTGCTTGTTCATTTGAATGCTCAGTCATCCCATATTGCCTTCAGGGAAACTCACAGACCTGTAAAGCCCTGTGGTTTTAAAGCTTAGCAAATGAAAGATGCTGCACAAGGTCTTTGGGTGGAGTTCTATCACGTTAGAGCAGCCAGGCAGTGATGTGGTGTGTAGCAAGCTGAAAGCAGGCTGCAATTACCGGACATCCTCCGGAGCTGAATCCAATCACTCCATGTATACGCGCTGTGACATGCAGCTCCCCTATATATATATATTGTGCATCTGTCTAAAATCACTTTCTATCAGGGATAGCAGCTGTGCTGTTTCATTACAATGATTTAATTATGTATTTTTAATATCGGCCATTGTAAGAGACTGCAGAAATAGATTTTCATCCCAGTGAAGGAGCAACCTGGCCTCCTTATTAGAACCTATCTACCCTGTTGCATTTGGCATATCCTGGTGTGGGGCATGTTCTCCTGGTGTACCCAGGGTCCCTTGACTAGTCTGGGAGTTCCAAACGGAATCAATAGGTTGAGTGAGCATTGCTACGCTTGTACCAAGGTGGCTACTGTGAAGGCAACAGTGCCAGAATTGGGTAGGAACGGCCACCACAGTCCTGGATCTCAATGCAATTGAGCATATTTGGGATGAACCTGATTATAGATTAACTTTTCTTGTCAAGGCTGTGATCAGGGAAAACAGTGACCCAACCCAACATTAGGTGCCCAATAAAGTGACAGTCACTAGAGGGCTTTCGTTCTCTATGGGACTCACAAGATATTTGTTCTTCACTTTACTCTCAAAAGTGTGTTTCCCAAAAAAAAAAAAAAAAAAAAAAACTTTGAGTAGAGAAGTCGAATGGCCTTCTCGTTGAAAGCTGAGCGTCAGATCTTGTCTTTGATAAGTAGATGATAGATCCTTTCTTCTTTGAACTCAAACAATCTCTTTTTATATCTGTTGTAGCGATAACTGTTTTTTTTTTTTTTTTTTTTTTTTACAAGCCGTAAACACAGCAATATCAAAAGCTGGGATTGTCCAGGCATGTTACAACATGCAAACAGCACCTGATCTCAGAGCAAATAGGCTGATAAACAATACTGACAGCATTACAACTGTATGTGAAATATGAGTCACATTTTGCACAGTGCTGCGTGTTCAAGATTAAACGATCTCAAACGCACAGGAAAAAGCTAACCCATCCACTCAAGGACTCCACCACACAGGTACACCTCAATGAGTTATTTTTTCATTGCTTAACTGTACTGGTTAAAATAGATTACTTCCGCGAACCAGCACTGCATGACTCGCCTGTACACCATCGCGCCTGTGCTTTTATATATATTTACTACTGTCATGCAGGCAGGTGGCATCCCATAACACGTCATGTGTGTGTCAGATGGAGAGACTGGTCATCGGCGATATGACAAATAAGAAAAATAACAACAAATGTTGGGAAAAAACAAAACAATCACCGAACAGCTTGCGATGTGCGCCTGCATTACAGTTAGCTCTTAAACTTTAAAAGCGCAAAACCCGGCATGAAACATCACAGTTATCTTTGCTAACGTATTCTCCTGGTTGACCACGCTGTATCATTTCACTTTTGTCATCAATTCCTGGTGACTTTATAAAGCAATAGAGCTCTCAGAATCACGCCTAACCTCCTAATTTACACCAGGTATACTCTGCAGCATTCTTTATTGGTCAGTGTTATATGCACAATCTAGTATGTACTGTAGTTGCGCATTCTAGCATTGTAATTATTATGAAGTCATTTAGGAGACATTTTTATCCAAAGTGACTTACAGAGGCTTGGGGTGCTGCTGCCGAGTCACTTCCAATAGGACCGCGTTTGTTTTACGTCTCATATGAAGGACGGGCGCAGGGATGTTAAATGACTTGCTCAGGGTCTCACACACAGTGGCAGAGCTGGGACTGCACCTGGAACCTCCTGGCTCTCCTATAGTATTGCATTCTGTAGCGCACAATTCTGTGCTTGCTGTTTTATCAAAAGGCTGAAGGTATATGTCTAAATAATCTGTCTGCCTGAGAATCAAGTCTAGTGTCTGCTTGTGACATGAAGAGTTGGGGCACAGTGTAGCTTCGCAGCTGGCTTATAAGGCCAAACAATGTAAAGACAGACAAATACAGAGCTGTATCTAAAACTGACACAGGAAAAAACCCAGTTGCAGGAGGAGCTAAAACTGACACAGTTTCCTTAAACGTTTCTGATAAAACTCACCCTTCGAGGTTTCTAGACTGTACTGTAGGATGTACACATTACACACACACTCACCAACCCTTCCCGGACTCTCACAGAGTTTGCAGCTGGATGCCACAGTGGCAATTTTTCTGTACAGCTGAAAGGCATTGTCTCCAGCAACCTTTGCCGCAGGAAGGGGAAGGTGTTCGTTAGGGAGTGCCTGTCGTTTAGCAAAGTGCACAGAGTGAATGCTGCTTGCTTTCCATGCTCTTGTGTGTTTGTGGCACATCGCGATTGCTTATCTTTTTTTATTTAGTTAGTTTTTAAATACTTTCTGTGCTTTAACACATGACACATGCTTTTATTTTAGTGTATTTTTTTTTTTTTAATAGGATTTTTGTTTGGGTTTTTTTTTTCACACATTTATTTATTTTTCACTATTTAACATCCTCTCTAATAACACATGTTCATTTTACTTTTTAAATATAAAATAAGAAAGCTGAAAGACGAAACGCATTCTCGTTTACCTTTAGAAATACCGAACGACAACCATTTCAATAGAAATACTTCAAGAAATGCAATAAATTCAATGACACAGTCTTTCTCAGTGTCTTCAATGTATGTCAATGACAGCTGTTTCTCAAAACATTTCATTTCAGTGATATGATTGGGGTCTGATGTTGGCAGAACAGTTTTGTTTTAATAGTCTCTGTAGTTGTACATTAGCTCACCTTTATCATAAAATAAGCAGGTTTTGTTAACATTGGTAATTGCCAGCAGTTAAAGTACCTCAAAAATATTGTCTAATTCAACAAATACGTGACCTAAGAGCCTGTGATCATTACCAAGCTTATGTTTAACAGTCAATGATCTCACAACCTGATAACAGGCTCTGAAAATTCCATATAACGAACAGCATTACCATGCAACTGCAAGAACAGAGCAATGTAATATAAGGGATGCATGTGACAGGATGTCTGAGATAACAGAAATGAATTACAGTACCAGGCTCAGAGAGCGTGCACATTGCAGAATACCACACTCGGCATCTAGAATAGTTTCTCCCATTGCATTGCTTATTGGTAAAGGTAGGAATGTAGTTAGCAGCACTATAAGAGTAAGACCAGCACCATATCATGAGATAACTGACCATTGTCATTATAAAGAATTGAGTGACAGCAGCTCTTGCCAACTGGTATTCCCAGCCAATGCAATGGTCAATCAATCAACCAGTGGTGTCACAATGGTCTGAACACACAATACACATTGCCAGTAATCCACTGCAGTGCCAGCACCTAACCACTTCACTGTGCGCTACGGTGTTCCAGTACCACTGTGTGCCATTGCTGGCAATGCTGTGCTCTGCTAATGGTTCTGCTAGATAGGGTTTCTTCACGGTCATACCACTGGGACTGTATTGCGATTATAATGAGATTTTGTTTTTAAACACCTTTTTCTGTAAGTGTGCACTTTCCCACGATTTTAGAATGATTTACTTCACTTCCCTATGCTTTCACTAGTTAGGAAATCCTCTGGAAATGCAGGTCAGTATTTCTTTAAGGAAGCTGCAGTCCGTGGATCGGCAAGCCGTTAGCTTTCCCTAGATGGGAATGACCTTTAAAGTAAGTGTCATTTGGAATAGTTTTACGTGATCGATTAAGGTCTGCCTCTCAGTAACCAGGCTGTTAACTCAAAGCTGGCACAGTGTTTGGGACCACTTCGCAAATTGTTTATTTTGTAACTTGTACAGTCTGGGCTGTTGTTCATCGTTTCTTTCTTCTTTTTTTTTTTTAACTTGGAAACACATGTTAAATGTACTGTATTAAATATCATTGTGATCACTGGGAGCTGTTATAAACACATTCCTTTTTGCTTTTCTAAAAGATAAATCAACTGAAGATCTGCCGAGGTTTAGATAATGAAATTAGACCCAGCGTCAGCTCCTCACCTCTAGCTGCCTTCCACAGACATATGTAACACAGGCTAGATTAGCCAAAGTGTCTTTATAAAAATAAGAACCAGCGCCATCTAGTGACCTGCCACCTTGGATCAAGTTCTGCTGTGCACTAGATGGTGCTGCTATTTACTGATATAAGGGCACTGGCGTACACTGTGTCTATGGCAGGAGATTAAAACCAAAGAGCAGCTCCTGAACTCATAGTCAAAGAAACTAAACACAGAATTCTAAAAGGAAAAATAAAATACACAGGACCTGAGTAATTGTAATTATAAAAAAGCCATTGTGCTGATCATCATAAAAGAGTAAGGCAGTGGTGGACAACGACGACCCATTCGACTCCTGGTATTTGTTCCAAACCCTGTTATAATTGAATTCATTAAACCTGCATCCAGACCCTGAAGTAGTTCATTCTCTCATTTTACCTGTTAAACCTGGAGTGGAATAGCCCGCCCCCTCCGGACTGGGATTGGCTGTCTGCTCTTTTAAAAGGCTAAGAAGCCTCTACTGTAGTTAGATCTGAAACTGATCAGGAAAAAGGACTGCTGTCTGCCTTGCCTTGAACACAAATAAGAAGTGTCGTGCTGTGTGCGGCGAACCTCCAGTCAGGGGCGTTGAACAAGGAACATCACGACCCTTACATGGAGAGAAAAATGCGAAATTAAGTTATGTAATTCAAAAAGGAAGTTATATCATTCAAAAAGGAACTCCTTTATACACGAAAACAGGACTAAAACATATATTTTAAATAGATGTTTTGAAATGGGATTTTGGAGTCCTGTCAGCACTTTAAGAACCTCACATATTTAAAAATGAATTACAGTGGAGGAAGCTTTGGCCTCAAATGTCAAAACATGTTAGCGCTCACTTGGGTGTTATGGTTGCAGTTTATAACACTCTGTCTCCCGGATGGCTTGACACAGGAAATACAGACACAGTACTGTGAGTGAAGCGCAAGTGCGCGCATTCATTAAACAAAAACATTATTTAAACAAAACAAAACACTTTTTCCAAAGTAAACGGCACCGTGGCCAAAACAGACAAAAACAAACCCTAAATAAACCAAGTATCATGCTGGTGTAAAGCCAGCACAAGTAGCAACTGTTATATTTCTTTTAAAGCTTAATAATAATAATAATCACACAAAACACAAATATAAAAGTTTCCCACAGTAAAGGCACAGCAGAATGGTGATGAAGCATAGCGGAAGCATAGGCAAGCATTGTAAAGAATAACAAGGCATGCCAAAACATACCAATGAACATGGCTATGGTAACCATTGCAAAACTGCAAAGAAATCATATACTCTTTGATTCTGCTACTCTCAATAGAGCCAAACCAGGTTTCATCATTATTAATAACATGCATGGTTGAACTATTGCTGCGTGACCAATGGGATCAGGGTTTGTATGACTGTTGTGTATATTTTTTATCACTGTAATATATGAACAATCCACACAGAATGAACAACATGTGTTACAGTAAGTGCATTGCTAACAGTTCCTAAAGTAAATAAGTGGCCTGTATAAAAGTTTGAATGACATTTGCAAGGACCAATCATTATACTGGACGTCACGCTTCACAGAATTGATTTACGGTAATCACGCCTCCGTTGCTTTTACTAGGGATCTGTTGTTTAATTGCCCTCCAGCCTGAGAGTCAGCGCAATGAAAACGACCTCCAGACAGCGTACAGCTTGTGCAGGACTTTAACTGTTATCATGAGATAGCAAAAACTCAAATAAATAAGACAAGAAAAGAACTTCTGAAATCCGATCAGTGCTTCCAGGTGAAGCATTTTATTCCCCAAGGTATTTTATCTTGCTCTCTCCAAGTAATAAGCTTATACAAAATAGCCAAGTGTATTAAAAGCATAAGCACAGAGAAAACACCATCGTACTGTGTGGATTAGACCAGGCAAAGTCTTTTGCTATAGAGCCCTGTTGACAAAATGTTAAGGACTATTTTAAGGAATGTTTCTAAGGACTGTTTTTTCAAAAGTTAAACAGTCCTTTCAAAAAGGAGACTACACTAATAAACCCTCACTAAAAACCCTCTCTAAAAAAAGTTTTCATGAACGGCAAACTAGTAAGCTTTAAGAAAAAAAAAAAAACAGTAACAAGACATGCCTTAAAACAAACCCAAAGTGTGAATGGATATAACTGGAATAGGTACCCAACCCTCTAGCATGATCAGAGCTGTTATATCTATGTAACCTTGGCTGTTGAATCCTTTTGGAAGGAAATACTACAAAACAAATTCTGTTGCAACACCTGTGGCCAGTATCGCACAGTCAGAGCAATACAAAGATAAGAGCTGCTTGAGTCATACGCTTGTGCCAGGTGTGTACAGAATACATACCATCATCCCAGTCCCTTTGCATGAGACCTTGGGTTTCTTTACAGAGTCTGCTGTGCGACTGACTGTATAAAAGATTCTGGAGTCACACTATCAGGGAAAGCATGTTTAAACAGGTCTGGCCTAACTGTCGTTTCCATAAATACACTGACCTGTATTTCAATACACATTCATAGCCAGGTGACTATAAACAATGTGCCGATACTGTGATGACGGTACACATTAAAAGACCTGCCATAGCAGCGTCAATAGGGAGCGGGCACCGACAAGGTTTCACTATGATTCTGGAGGGATACCCGTCCTTCTCTAAAGACACCTTTCCATCAGTAGCATGAAACCAGACCGTAAAACCTGACCTAATCTAATCCAATATCAAGCTAGGGTCCCATAGCTGCCTTCTACAATCTGTAAGGAAGCTAAATTATGGATGTATTTCTGTGTGGGAAGGAGTGCACACCACAAGGGTTTAAGCCGAATTGAACAAGTTTCCTTTATTGATTGCAATAATCAAAAAGTCACACTTTTACAGCTTAACCATTATTCATTAGATAACGAGGCCGCCAGTTATTAACAGGAAGGAAACAGTGATATCCGTTAGTAGCTGGTGGAAGACTCATCGGACACGCTGCTGGGGTGTGCTCATGGAGGATCTTGATGCTTCTCCAATGCTCTGCAGAGCGCTGCTGTTTTATACAGTTTTTACCCACTCTTGTGTGCAAAGCTTAGTTGCTGGCTTCTCTCTGTGTGTCAGTGATGCCTTGACCAATCAACTGTTACTTGCACCAGGTCAGGCGAGGTCAGTTCTGCTCATTTTATTGCCTCTGTCTCAGGCAATAAAGCATTCTAGCAGCAAACGCTGCCCACATACAGCTGCACCCTCAATCATAGCTTTGTACTTATAATCTTTTCATTACATCTTTACAAATCTGCAAGCGGGCATTACACAGAAGTCCGTGATCACCTGTCTGCGCGGCATTGTGTGCATAATTGCAACTATTAAACTAATTCATCAAGCGCCAATATTTCCCTGATGTTGTAATATATTGACAGCCCTCGGTTTGATTTTGAAAACCTGCCTCATGCATCCTTCTCAGTGGACGCTCATTAGGTAGCTCCCATCATCCAGTTCTGCCAGCCTGCAATGCTAACTGGGGCTGACAGACAGACAGACAGACAAACAGATAGACAGAGTCCCCATTGAAGTGAGTTTGATTTCACATCTGCTGCTGATGGAAACGAACCAGTCTGATTTCAAGCTGCTTTGAAGTTGGCAGATGGTAACGTTCCTTTAATTTGGGTGAAAGTCATTACTCCAAAATGTCCTATTAGGTTATGAGGGAGACACCCCTTTTTATATATTACACGTCACAGATTCGGTTTGATTGTTCAATCAGAGGCAGCCTATTTACACAGAAACAGGAAACTTTCTGAATTTGTATTATTTATAGGTATGGCCAAAAGTTTTGCATAACAGTTATATAGTAGTACAGTATTTCATGGGACAATAATATAGAGCAGCCTTCTATTCCATGTTAGTCCGCACCTATTGGAGTTCCCTGTGTTTTCTTTCCCCTTAGCAAATGTTTATTTAGCTGATTCATTTGGTTCCCATGCAATATGGAGTTTAATGCAGCTGTGTAAACTTGCTGTGTTCGTATTGCAAAAGATGGGCAGCTCTTCATCACCTTAATATTTAATCTTGTTTTCATCCCGAGTCCTTATGCATGTTGAAGGGTTTCACATTTCCGTCACATTAACTGGTGAGCCTAATTTCCCTTCCGTTCACAAATCTGCGTTTGTCTCTCCTAGGTACCTGGGCATCACCCGACCCCTCACCTATCCGGCCAGGCAGAACGGGCAACTGATGGCGAAGATGATCGCGGGGGTGTGGCTGGTGTCGGCTTCCATCTCCTTCCCTCCGTTCTGCGGCTGGGCTGAAAACATCAACAAAGGCGGGGTGTGCCTGATCAGCCAGGACTTCAGCTACACCATCTACTCCACGGCCGTGGCTTTCTACATCCCCATGGCCGTCATGCTCATCATGTACTACAAGATCTTTCGCGCGGCCCGCAAGAGCGCTGCCAAGCACCGCTTCGCCGGCTTCCCTCGAAGGAACGACCTGGAGACGGTGACCCAAGAGGGTCTCAAGATGCAAGGGTTGAAACCCCCAGGGGGGGGCGAGGAGTGCGGCGTCCTGGCCCGCTTCCTGGGCCGCGAACGGAAGAACATCTCCATCTTCAAGAGGGAGCAGAAGGCAGCCACCACCCTGGGGGTCATAGTTGGGATCTTCTCAATCTGTTGGCTGCCCTTTTTCATCCTCACCACCGCTAGGCCTTTCATCTGCGGGGTGCTGTGCAGCTGTGTCCCGATCTGGCTGGAACGCATGCTGCTGTGGTTTGGTTATACCAACTCTTTGATGAACCCTTTTATCTACGCCTTCTTCAACCGGGGCTTGAGATCCACCTACAAGGACCTCCTGCTTTGCCGCTATCGAAACATCAACCGCAGACTGTCGGCGGTCGGGGTGCACGAGGCGTTGAAAGTTTGACGACTTTAAATCGAGAGTTGGGGGAACATCCTGGCCACCCTGTCATTTTTTGAGAGGGTTGTATTCATTAGATTTTTTAAAATTTTATTGCAAAGAAGTTTTCTGGGAATAGTTCTGACTGGGAAATCAAACGGAACAAACAGAGAAACTTCAGCCCGGAATGGACAAAATGTGGATTTCGGTTGGTGATTGAATTTAGGGTTCATCAGTGGCCCCTACTGGTCAGTATCTCCCATATGGGCTAGACAGTGGGGGTAGGGGTGGTCTGATGATCTTCTGTCCTCCTGATCGCTATTGGGGAGCAGGGCATTTCAAACTGGGGAGAGTGAAACTGAGCCGAAAACTACAGCTTTAAACCAGTACCTGCAGCTACACTGTAACATATTGCACTATTCTATTAGGAGACGAGCAATTGTGTTTTCATAAGATTCTTCTACAGTGTGATTTATCAGATTAATGGTCATGTCAGACAGTTGATTTGATGTTCACCTACGGGTAAGAAATCTCATCAGCGTAAGATACCCAGGGCAAATGTGAAAGAAAGCCATCCGGCTTCTCTGTGCTCAGAAAAAGGAGACTCCTTCACGTGTGTCATTAACAGGAGGCACGGTTTCCTTTTTACGCTTGAAAAAACACGACATGCCAGTATAGAGCCAAGAGCGGGGGGCAAGGCAACGTTCCGGAACTCTGCCCGCCCCCCTGAGATCCATTCCACTCCAACCATCAGCAAAACCCAGCAAAAACCTTTTTGGGAAACTTTAAGGACCATGGGTTTTTTTTCAGATACTCAATTATCTCTAAGTGAATTACAGCTGTGAAATGATTTATCAGGAATCATAATGACAATCAGGAAACATAAGAAGACCCTGTATCTGTGTAAGCATAGAGCACACAGTGCTGAACTGTTCTGTATACAGGTATACAGGTATACAGGTGTACAGGTGCTTAAATTGTTCCGGAAAGATCCTTGAGCATTCAGGAGACAGATTTTATCACAGATAAAATTTAATTTAATTCACTTGGACAGAGAATTTGGGAAGCACCTGCCAAGTGAGCACCTGCTGTCAGCCCTCTGTGTCTGTCACAACTTATGTCTGAAACCGACTTGCAAAAAGGAGATGCAGCTTTTCTGTGCTACAGATGTTTCATAAGGCATAACAAATTCCTTAGATACAGTATGTGAAGGGCCATCCCCAAAAGTGTACGCTACAATTCGCAGTCGTTTACAGATTATATTTGCCAAATCCTGTTTCTAATGTGCTATGATTAAGATTGATAATGCTGCATATTATTATTGACCAGGTAATAATTACCAAAGTAATTAATAAGGTCATTTTTTTTCAATTGCGTTTGAATTGGTATAGACATGATTCAGTTCCCGGTCTGCTGTTTTGAGTGACGATTTCTTTCTGTGGCCTCTGTGTGGGTCTGCAGTTTTGAAAGAGTTATTACTGCTGTAATAGCTTGGCCTCACAGCCCGCAGAATTCAACAGAGAGGCAAAGTTCAGAGACAAACGTCTTTCCGATCAACTACAGAGCAAGCCCTCTGCTCAAGAGGGAATCAGGAGCCTTATTTTCAAAGAGTTCTTGAATGTTTTGTTATCCAAATTGAGATGCCAAACACATTGAGGGCGCTTAAAAGGACTTTTTTTTTTTTTTTTTTAGTTTTAGTTTTGACCTATTTCAGAAACTAGGAGTTAATTAAAGACTGGAGTGAATGCTTTTCAAATATGACCCCACTTACTGTAGATTATACTGATGTCAGTATTATGAACCCATCAGATGCTAGGAGGAGATCCATTGCACGATAAAGCATGGGTTTAGAGGCAATACAATAAAAGTATTTAAAAATGTAAATTGTATAATAATTGTAATTACAGGTAGCTGTTGTCCTGAGTACATAAGGTATTAAGCATCATGTATATAGTAAATCTGAGGGAGGAGAATGGTAAGCCACATGCACTTAGGCTCAAAGAGTCTTGAATTCAGCTACAGTTCAAGGATGGGAAACATGAAAGGTATATTGTATAATACCATCAATATATCCAGAGTACTTCGATTCCTTTTTGTACTTTGTATAATTCTGCTCAGATCATTATTTACCGGGCTTACTAGCTAATGTCCTTTTTCAACATTTCGCATTTTGGATGCCTCGTATTTGAGCCTGTGACCAACACAATTAGACCGCCATTTAAAATAAAAAAAAAACAAACACAGTCTTGCTGTTTCAAACAAACAACCCAATGTACAACAATAACTTTGCTTTATGTTGTCCCGTTGAAGCCCCTGTAACTTTTTAAGATGTTTGCAATTGTTCTGATTGCATTTCTGTATTGCATTTTCTCAGCTGTGCTTTTTTTGTTGTTGTGTTGTGATTGAAGTGCTTTGACCTGAATCCATAAGCTACTGTACATGAGCTGAGCGTTCCTGTGTTCATCAGTGAGCAGTGCTTTTAGAACGAGGGTCGAGTCAGCTTCTCAGCTTTATTTTCCCTTCCATCATTGAGTAGTAACAGAACAGCTGGCCTCTACAGAAACAATGGTATTGCAGTGTCCGGTTGCTGTATAAGGGTTGTTGATTAGCTTTCGCGGCTTTGTTTTGTGAAAGAGTATGAGATAACGAGAGAGCATTAAATGTTATGCACAAAATCTACTTCTTAAACAAAGCTCAAAACCCAGCAGAAATGCCAAGCTCTGTTAAGCTCAGCGTCAGCTGTGCAGCTTTACAGTCTGTGCAGTGACAGTACAGTGACCAAGTTTGTCAGCATGCTTTGTTTATTTTGAGTGATTAGCTGTAAGGCCAAACGCTTTTCCATATTTCAGCTTAGGGCTCGGCTCTGATTCATCTTGACAAAAATAGATGCAGAGGGAAAACAATGATTGCGCGGTAGTGGGAACAGAACTACTGGGCTTACAGAAAGATATAATATATGGTTGACCCAGAAACTGATGTGATACAGCCATCAGGAATGTCTTTCTATCAGATAGAAATGATGTCACATTAAAATCTTTCAACCATTTAAATTAAAAACTTCTGATGTAACTTCTACTAACCGTGACAATTAGTTATGTTTTAAATTTGAATACTGTATATATATATATATAATCATTTAACTCAAATTGATCTTACTAACAAAGCAGATGCAGATGGGATAGAACCAAAACTTCTTAAGTTTGCTGCTTATGCTCTGAAAAGTCCACTTGCTGTGTTAATGAATATGTCCCTGATGTTTGGTGAAGAAGCTATAATATCTCCCATTTTAAAAAGTAGGGATGTTCCTGTCCCTTGGCAATTACAGACCAGTACCTGTCTTACCAGATCTATCAAAGAACTGACCAAATTCAACTGACCGATTGTTTAACAGCAAATAATTTATTAACTAATTATCAATCTGGTTTTGGAAACGCTCATTTGACAGCGACAGCATTGCTGAAATTACTCACCCTGGGCTGCAGAGCAGAAGAAAATAACTGGTGTCTTCTTTGATTTTGATTTAGTACACCATAAAATTCCGATTCTTTTTAAAGGGGCGCTCAACAAACTGCCTGTTTATTTGAGTAATCAATTCCAGGAGTTTACCTCTGATTACAGCTCACGAAAGGTTTGTGGAACCAAATATTTTCAAATATCGCTGGTAAAAAGTGCTACTGGAAGGAAACCTTTTGCAGTTTCAGATTGGAATGCATTGCCGATGGGACTTGGATCAGAGACTTCCCATCGTCAGTTTAAAAATGTGTTGTTTCATTATCTGAAGAAGCCCAGTCTGTGTATATGGTATATGATGTTTATAGTTTTAAATGTATATTCTGTCTGTTTTATTTAATGTAATCTGCTGCTGAAACCATTGTAAACGAGCTAATTATAGCTCATATGGCCTTTTTCCAATAAAAATCTTAAATGAAAATGAACTGTACTGTTTTATTTATAATGTACAGCAGGAGTTTCCAGTTTTTCCAGATGCTAACATATCATTTGGTGTGTAATCCTTTTCATGCAGAATCTGGGAAAGTTTACATTCCCCTCGCAAGCATTAGAAATTGTTATTTTTAAATGCTGCTGTTGTGTGATTTACCACCGGCCTGGGTTCAAATGCTAGATAAATCACATGCCTTGATTGTATTGTTATCTCATTCCCATAACCCTGTCTCCTTCTCAAAGTAATTGTAGCTATCAAAACAGATCCTTTTCTCTACTATGAATGCCATTCATAATATAACTCCAGGAGCTACCCCAGGTTAAAGGCATCTCTGTTTGCAAACCCTGCTTTTAGAGTGTCTTGCACTTGGCTTCTTTCCTGTCATTAACCAATCAGAAAAACACATAACAAAAAATTATAAATAAAAATCTGGGAAGTTAGCTATGAAAATATATCTATGCAGTATGTATTATGCAAATGTATTAGAGTTAAGATTTGTCATTTGCTAAGCTTTGCACTCAAACTATTATTCATTTCTTATAGAAATGAGTTGCTCGAGCTTGCAAATTCATCTTACATGAAACTAATTCAAAATGAAAAACACAGCTATGTCTGAAGGTGTCTTCTAATGCTCATATTTTGCATGGCCAATAACAGTGTGGCATCTTCTTGGCACAAATCCCTGGTGTAATTTGATGGCGAGTGACTGGCTCAACAGCGGAATGGTTGGTGGAAGGGGGTGGATAATTATGCAGTGTTATCCACTCCAATTCACGCGTTGACATTTCGTTTTTCATCCTGTCTGTTAATATCAGGCCGTTTGCCTGTCAGTATTTCTGACTTGTCAGGCTGCATCACGGTCAAAACCAGAGAAAAACGCCATCTGCTGAAACAAGGGCAGTACCAACCTCACTCTGATACACTGTCTGGCTGCCAACCAGGAGAGTCATTAGGGGAAGCAGCTGTCAGGTCGATGACAGGAAAGAAGGAGTTAAAGAAAAGAAGGCAACCCAGGAAGCTCAACTTTGACAGACTACCTGAAAGTAGGGTGTAAAACTATAATACCACAACCTGTTTCCTTCAAAAGTGGAAGCGCACGCCAGGTAAGGTTTGTGGAATCATTTCTCTAGATGAAGTGCCACTAATCCAAACACAATTACTGTACACAGCACACAGAACACTGGAGCAATACCGCATTCCAAACCAGCTATGAGATGCACAGTGAGATGACAAGGGTACTAAATATGGCTGCCACCATATTGCGGATTAAACTTTAAGCTGTTGGGACTCCATTCTTAATGCCCTCTGCAGCGCTCATCAGCATCATGTGTAGATACTACCCTCGTGTTGAATCATCTCCCGCTGGGGGATCGAATGCAATCTTCTGATTTAACGACAACTGGGCTGATGAAAAAGAAAGCCAGCGAGACGGAGTCATAAAACTGCAATACCTTCGAGAGACAAGTGGGGCCACAGAAGGGAACTTCCAGGCTGCATGCATTCATTCACACTGATTAGCAGGGCTGCCCACAGGAGGGCTCTCGAGCCACAGAATAGGGCTCTATGGTAGGGTTCCACATAAGGGTTTGAATGGGTTTTAATCCCCCTTTCTCGAGAACATTTTGGATTAATCTAACGTAATTTATTAAAATTACATTTGAAATCATTCAAAGAGAAAACAGCAACACTGGTGAATTTCAAATGATACCATTCGCAACTCGAATTAAGAACCCATCCATAATTGTGTTCTTAAGCTATTTCGAGTATAGTTTTTACAGCCGGCTTTTTAGAAAACTAATTTTAGTATAAAACGAGTTATTTTATTATTTTCTTTTCTTTCTATGCTGACCTTTATTCCCTTCTGCAAACGTGGCCAAAGATTCGTGAGATTATCTGAGATTTCTATGAGAGGATTGTTTTTTCGTCCTTAATTTGAAAACTGGGTCCTCGATGCTTGTGAATACGCTGGGGGTATTTGTTCCTAGCGAAAGGTCATCTCGTTACAACATCTCTCCAGATACCATCACCACAACTTGTTTTGGGATCAAAGCATGTCATTCAGTCAAGGTTTATGGGGTCAATTAATCATCCCTCTTTAGAACTTACTTTATATAAACCATCATGCTTTAACGAATCTGCAGAGAAAATTATATCTGTAAAGCTTAAAAAAAAAAAAAAAAGACACAATGTTTCTCAAAGGCACTGAGCACATTTAAAGCAGCCGTTTGTTCCACTTGACCGTCTAAAAACTCAGACGCTGCATTCTCGAATGAGGGAATCAATGCAGGGAGCGTAGCTGAAAAACACGTCAATGAAGGACACGATGAGATTATAAAGAAAGAAAACCCAGAGCCTGCCCAGATCACTGAAAACACCATCAATGACAAGGCACTAGCTATTCTCCTTTAACTGTAACCTATGACTCTCAGCCACTTCATACAATATTATACAGAAAGCTACTCTAAACCTCAAAATTGTACCTGGACCCCCTCCTGCTGTTGTAGCCCAGAGACAGTCCCTAGCTATCCCACCGCCCTCTCCAGTGCACACAATTCACTGCACTGCTCTGCTAAGACACATCTATTTCAGGGTGCACTGGTGCACGCATGTCTGTATTATTCATAGCCCCTCTGCCTTCTAAGAATGACACAGCGCGAGAAAAAAATGTTCTGTCTCTCTCACGTCTCACCCCTTTGCCAGAGTCACTGAACTGTCAACTAGAGGGTTCATTTTGATATTTCAATTTCTATTGGAAGTTTAACGTTCAAATAACAGTGAGATGATGACACACGTCTATCAACTTGCGTATAAGAGTATTAAATTTAAAAAAAAAACAAACAAACAAACAAAAAAAACATTATGTCGAGATCGCCAGATAAATGATCCCAGGAACTCAACATTTCTAATTGCTTTGTCAAGATCCAGAGAAACATGTTTTCCTGTGTCCTTCATCAGCCACTGTAGCGTGAAAGTCGTTAATTGTATATATGAGGATTAAAAATACATTTAAAAACACGCAGTAGAAACCATATGGTCGAGAACACGAAATAAACTGTCTCAGGATCTACAGCTGAGGCCAAAGGTTTTGCATCACCCTATAGAATTAATAAGCTTTGCTTCAGAATGAAACCTGCTGAATAATGTTACCTTAACATATTGAATCGCACACCGCTTTGTAGTTTTCCCATATACTTAACATGAAATACTCTATTACTATTATGGCTTCTGGTAGACTTTTGCGATATGATTTTTTTTTACATGTTAAAAAAGATCTAAATTATGTTCATGCAGTTTTTTTTTTTTAAATGATGTCTCAATCCTAAAATTCTATGGGATGCAAAACTTGTGGCTACAGCTGTAAGAAAACACACAGAACAGCATATTAAACACACCAAATATTAAGAAAATGTAACTGTTGTATCATATCCAATATGCTGGTACAGCAACAAGATTCTTAAACCTTTCTTTAAAGCCTGCCATCCTGTAGCTTAAAAAATTGTCAGGCATGGAGACCGAATCACGGTCGACTGAATCCCTGATCTCTAGCCCTTCCCTGGCTGTGCTAACCCCATTTACTGCTTCATTTGCTTCCACTGTGCTTTGCTAGCCACGGATCTCAACATTACAGCCCGCTTACAATCTACACCCAATTGCCTGCCGCTGCAGAGAACGACTTAAAACTACCGACTGCCAGGGTGCCATTGTGTCTCTGAAGCCGCATCGAACAGTCTAGCATTATCTCAACATGGATAGAAACACCTGCCTCCTGCGTCGTGCACTTTTATTCAAATTCGGTAGGTTTTGGTATTCAGGTTCTGGCTCTGTGCACTTGTCAGGAATTTATTCCTGGTTTTAGTGTCTCATTCAAAAGCTATTTCCTAGTGAGATTGGCACAAGATGTATAACTGAAGTGGGTTAGCATGTGCTATTATAGAACCGTCCTCTTTAAAATATACACAGGTTGAATGGTGGTCCGGTAGTTCCCCTAGCGAGTACGCTCCCAGATGACCAAATGCTTAAGTGAGTGTGACAGTGCGGGAGATTCAGCGCTAATACATTTGAAATGCTGCCTCAAGCTAAATTAACAGCGTTTGCAAAAGCTCCGGTAAAAGAAGGATTTGTGCTGCAATTAATTATTTGAAATAGAAAGAGCTACACACAGGATTTAAAGGCTGGTCTCCACAAAGAGCCATAGACTGGGAATGCTCCCTCCGGTCCAGGGAAGGCTTGAGGCATGGAGACAGAGCTGCTCCCTCACATTCTAAATAGAGATCACTTTCATGCTTTCTTTTTTGTTCTTTCCCAGCTTCCAGCAGTGCTACAGATGCATTTAATAAACAGAAATATAATATTTTCTTTTCTGTTTGATTCCGGGAATCTCTTGACAAGACCTTGCCCATAGGGGAAAAATAAGTAATACATGTAATATTGATTTAGGGATTTGCTCACACTACCTTCTCATCTGCAGAAAAAAAAAAAAAACAGTAATTGGTTTTCAAAGTAGTGAGAGCTTCACAATGGAAAGCAGTGGGGAGCACACATTATTGCTAAGGCCTGTGGCAGCTTCTGTAAGGCTCAGCTCTCTCACATGTAGAAAATTAATAACATGCTGTGGCTGTTTTCTATTGATGATTCATCGGCCACCTACTTTGTGAACCTTTCAGTCACGTTGCAACACAACGCTCGGACCAATGTAAGTGCAGCTAATTAAGGTTCATTTACAACAGCAAACAGAAACTGGTGCTTTGAGTTTGGAAGCTAATGAAGGCAGTAAAAAGTTATACCATTCACTGCATCGATCTCACTTTTCTCTTCATGACAAACAGGCTTCCTACTGGAAATAAGGAGCTTGCAGAATCCATTTGCTGGGTCTCTTGTAAAATGCAAGGCAGTGTCGTTATTGCAGGGTATTTTTGGTGTTTGCTTTCGAATGTAAAGCTATGCAAAGTTTCAGGTAGGGATCTGCTGCAAAAAAACGATCATTGAAGTGACAGGACGATCTTTGCCACCATCAGCAAACGTCAAGCAGACGTCGGACAAAGAGAGCATTCATGACAGCCGTTACCAATAATATTCAAGCCAGGACACACACACACACACACACACATATATATATAAACATTTGCTTTGTCCTTTTCTCTTATAAAGAGTCACAATCTAAAAAACACATTAAGCAGAGCAGTGGCTCTGGCAGAGAAATGACCTTAACCTTAGATCAAATCTAAGGTTACTAACTACTGAACATCTTCCCTGAACATCGAAATGTGCAAACAGCGGCTGGGGACCTTTGATCTCTGCATCGCATGAAAGAAGCTCCAGCTCAGACAGACGCCTGGGAAGAGCTGCAGCCTGACTTATTCATGACAGTGTTGTGACTGCTCTTCAGTAGTTAGTAAACATAGCAAATACATGTACACTTACCCCTAATTGCAATTTTCATAGTTCACTATGAGAAGCATTTTAATTGGTTTGCACATTACAAAAGTTAAAACATTACTACCGTGGTGTCATTCTACCAATGGCACCCTCCCATTGTAGCAGTGCAGTATCTGTGTCTGCATTGCTGTTGTAGTGCCCCTGTCTGTCTGCATTGCCATTACCACAGTCTGTCTGTGTCTGCATTGCCATTGCATTGCCACTGTAGTGCCCACTGTCTGTCTGTGTCTGTATTGCCACTGTAGTGCCACTGCCTGTCTGCATTGCCACTGTAGTGCCCCTGTCTGTCTGCATTGCCATTGCAGTGCCACTGCCTCTCTGCATGGCCATTGTAGTGCCACTGTCTGTCTGCATTGCCATTGTAGTGCCACTGTCTGTCTGCATTGCCATTGTAGTGCCACTGTCTGTCTGCATTGCCATTGTAGTGCCACTGTCTGTCTTTCTGTCTGCATTGCCATTGTAGTGCCACTGTCTGTCTGCATTGCCATTGTAGTGCCACTGTCTCTCTGCATTGCCATTGCAGTGCCACTGTCTGTCTGCATTGCCATTGTAGTGCCACTGTCTGTCTGCATTGCCATTGTAGTGCCACTGTCTGTCTGCATTGCCATTGTAGTGCCACTGCCTCTCTGCATTGCCATTGTAGTGCCACTGTCTGTCTGCATTGCCATTGTAGTGCCACTGTCTGTCTGCATTGCCATTGTAGTGCCACTGTCTCTCTGCATTGCCATTGCAGTGCCACTGCCTCTCTGCATTGCCATTGTAGTGCCACTGTCTGTCTGCATTGCCATTGCAGTGCCACTGTCTCTCTGCATTGCCATTGCAGTGCCACTGTCTCTCTGCATTGCCATTGCAGTGCCACTGTCTCTCTGCATTGCCATTGCAGTGCCACTGTCTCTCTGCATTGCCATTGTAGTGCCACTGTCTGTCTGCATTGCCATTGCAGTGCCACTGTCTCTCTGCATTGCCATTGCAGTGCCACTGCCTCTCTGCATTGCCATTGCAGTGGCCCTGTCTCTCTGCATTGTCATTGCAGTGCTCCTGTTTCTCTGCATGGCTATTGCAGTGCCCCTGTTTCTCTGCATGGCTATTGCAGTGCCCCTGTTTCTCTGCATGGCTATTGCAGTGCCCCTGTCTCTCTGCATTGCTATTGCAGTGCCACTGTCTGTCTGCATTGCCATTGAAATGCCGTTGTCTCTCTATGTCTGCATTGCCATTTCCGATCATTTAGTAAAGACAGCAACGAAGGAAATGAAACCCAAGCAGCGCAGGTGATGAAGCAGGATTCAAATGAAGTGAATCACAGGCAGATGGCATGTTATTTCCTAGCTGTAGACAGTGACTCATGTACCTCCAGTAAGAGGCTTCTTAATCAGTTTGGGTGAAGCCCAACTATGCTGCCACCGCGCAATTGATTCACTTCCTGTGCGGCAGGTATTGCGGCCCTGGTATAAGCTGCCCATGTGTTTGAATGCCCTCATTTTGATCACATGATGGGATTCAGTAAAGTGGTGTGTTTTGGATCAGAGGAATAGTTTGCTTACACAATGATGTTGATCTGCTATTTAGCACTTGGTATTGCTGAAAGCACTCAGAGAATCTCGGTAAATTTCAATGACAGACGATTCGACTAGATGTCTTTCTTAGTGTCTACAGAAGACTTTTCTTTTTTACTATTTCTCAACTGCATCTACTGCACGGGGGGAGTTGAAAAGAGTCAAAGCGACAACAGAAATCTTGCCGATTGACCTTTGCTATTTGAGACCGGCAAATTAGAAGCTAGCCTTGCATTTCCTGGGTTTGGAATTCTGCTTTCTAATCACTGCAGAGTTCCTGTTTGCGGACGAGAGATTAAAAGGCACAGTGAGGTGAAGACAGAGGTATCAATGCATTTAGAAATTCATTTAAGCATAAGGTTAATTGGTCTCTGCGGAACACTTCTGTGCATTATGATATTTTTTCTAACGACGTTTCTGCTGATTTGCAAGCCTGTAATCATTAATTAATGATTATGAATCAACAGCCTCTGCTAATTATTTCATCTTCAGCCATCAGTGAATCCTTTTATGCGGCTGGATTGTATGTTTATATCTATTTTTCTTTTTTTTGATGTACCTGGTGTCTGGTATGCTTTTAACATGAGATGAAAAATCCCTTAAAATGTATTTTCCATTGAATTGCTCCTGGAAAAAATATCCCTTCATTCGAAAATACCTTCAAAGTCATGCAGACTGAGTATCCCTAATTGAAAGTATTGTTTTGTTTTTAGAATTAAGGTGACAATTGTGGAAAGAGAAGCAATAATTAAACACATTAAAAAAAGTAAGAGATTGAACCCACTTAATAATCTCTTAACAACCCCCAATCACAGTGAAGGAATTAAAGGGTTAACACCGTGCTGCTATCAGTTCCTGAATTGATTTCAAGAATCCAATTTATAAATCAAGAAGTTTATATCATAAGTGTAATTGTATGACCGGGCATGTGAAACCCCTTCAACCTCTGATTGAAAAAAAAATAAAAATCCTCATTTTGTTAATCTTATGGTAAAGGCATGCTAAACTCATCTGCATACATATTCTGATTACCGGCGTGTCTAGAAAACCGCTTTTGAAATGAACCGTTGAACCAGTGACATCTCATTATCCGCAGCACACACGGCCAGAGACTTAAGCCCTGGCAATTATTCCAAACGAATAGAGAAATCCTGGAGATGTCTTAATATTCCTCAAATGGGCTGGTTTTTGTCTTGTTAGTTGAAGGATGCGCGAGGGGATTCAGACTCTTATAAAAGGTGTAGCGGATCACAGCGTTTTGTATTAAAACCGATGTCTAAGTTGCCTGAAATGTCATTTCATTAGCTTTTTCTCTGTGCTTGCAATCTGCTCTCCCGCAGGCGTCAAGACATGGCTTCAAATCAATCTAATTGTACTTCATCTTGGTTAGAGTGCTTCAAATCAGAGTTACCCTGTTCATATAAATGAAGGCAATATATATCTACCACTGGGAGTTTGAAATATATGCAGCTATATTTATGTACGGTCAAACACAGCATGTAACAGTAGATTGTAGCCATGACTTTTGTATAATATAATGAACTCATGAATTTATCACTTTTGCTTTGCGCATGCCTGGAGAATCCTAAATTCCAGAACAGCACTCCATTCAAATCATGTGTTAATATGACCTTTCAAAGCTGCCACACCCAGAGGAGCTGGCATGTGTATAACCTCCCACTGCTGCAAGTACAGAGTGACTGGACCGTTCTTATTTGACTCTTGAATGGGACAAACAAAGCCTGGTAAACCAAATGCAAAACCAAAGAAAATGTATTCACCCATGATGTACAAAATATATTTTCTTTGAAAATAAATCACAACTTGTAATTTGTATTTATGTAATTTGATACATTTGAAATCAATATTTCTTCACACATGAAAATGCATTTCGGATACAAACTGCTGCATCCTACTTTGAGGACAGTCAGTTTAGACACGCCTGTAATCAGACCAATGAAATTTCACGTCGCCTGTGAAGCTGAACGCATTAGAAAATGGAGCTTTATCATCACTGTGGGTCAAAAAATACCAAGAAATTGATTGTTTGTTGGGTTCAGTTTTATACTGAGGTGTCATAAAAGCATCCAAAGGGCTATATTCGCAGAATTAAGTTACATTTAGACTTTTGCGGTTAACAAAATTAGAGTAAGATATCATAACAACACAGTGAAAGAGAAAATACAGCTCTAAATGCTCCAAAAAATTAGACAGTAGCCTAAGGACAGTGGCACTTAATGGGTTAACCCTACACTTAACTACCGACATTGGAACGAACACAGAACAGTGAGAAACTGAAAGGGTGAAGGTTCTCCTGAGAAACTCAAAGCTGATCAGTGAGAAAGTCCTTTAGTTATTTGTCTCTTTGTAAGAGTGATGGTTATTGAAGGTGGGGGTGTTTTGGAACTTTGCCCTTGGTAAGGAGGAGGAATATAATTTAAATCCATCCGAATCTGAAATAAATCTTATCACAGTTCCCCCCAGACCTGCTGCAGCAGGCAATGTTTGATCTTCAGTGATTAACCTCACAAACTAAACTAAAACAGCTTTGATTCCTTTTTACAATTTAATCTGGCCTCAGATTGCTCAGCTTAAATGCTGTATATATATTTCTTTAGTTTGTAGGACGCTATGCATGTGCAAGGTTAGACTACATTTCTTCTGTGAGTGTTTATGTTCAGTATCTGACAATCTCGTTTATTAAGTTATTACGCTAAGGGTGTCTCCTGTTGCAATAAAATATGTCATCCACTGCAAAGTGCTCAAACTGCACAGTAATTTCCCTGCTAATAAGAGACACCCACACAGGGCATGTTAATTGCTAATGACAAAGATTTAACTGTGTGTCGTACGGTCTGTGCACAGCATGATATCTGTACACAGGCTATCTGAACACTTGGGATGTTTTACAAATCCTTAGAGATTTATATCATGAAACAATGGTAACCCTTTAGACGAAGAGTCTGTAATTACTGTGTATTTACATAGCAGTTAATTACTAAATGCATGTCTACTTACACATGATTACAATGTTATTATGCATAGTTACAATGTACTTAATGTGTGCATTGTTCATGGATGCAACACTAACGCACACGAAACATTATTAATCCCTTGAAAACAGGCTCTCTGAGTTAAAGCTTTGTGTCTAGGGCCAGTCATCTCAATACCCTTCCAGAACAATCCTACAGATTGCAATAAGAATGCTCTATGAGTTTTTTCAATGTTCCTAGAGATATAGCTGGAGATCAAACCCATTTCTATAAATTTCTGTATAGATCTGTGTAACTGCTGAAGATGTTTGTTGTTTTTTTTTGTTGTTGTAGATTTTCTATAAGTACATCTATAGATTTCTATATGTTTGTTTTTGTTTTTGTTTTTCCAGGGGGAGCACCCTGGAGTGCGTCACGGGGGCCCCCCCCTCCCCCCGGGTGAAGGCTCTCCTGATTTCTGAAGCCTCCCCTGTGTTCACCTCCTCAATAGAGCAGCCCAGCAAAGCATTTCATAGAAAATTTAATAGCAGCTTTACACCCCAGACAGCTGGAATCTCATTCACTGGCTACATGCATTACTCACACAGCGCTCAATGCGACAAAATTGATCTGGATGTCAGAGACTGCTGGGTGGAAAAGTTAACCCTTAAAGAACTTAGTAGGGAAATATCCGAGTATATGAAGCAATGCAATGTTCTTCTTCTTGTTGTTTTGAAACCCTTTCTGTTTCAGTCATCCCATGACATTTCAATTTAAAAGCCGCAGTGTAGCTCACAAACAAGTCTTCTCTCGAAGTTCAGCTGGTACACCAGAGTGTAACCATTAATCTGTCCCCCCCTGCAACACTGACCCATTTGTTCTGTGTGTGTCCTACTCATGTCTTACATCGGCTGCGGGGGCAGACTGTTGCAGGGGGGACAGGTAAATGGTTACACTCGGGTGTACTTCGAGAGAAGACATATTTTGAGAGCTAATTGGAGATGCTTTAAACAGCTATCTTAGCTACTTGTTAGTCACCATGGAAATTTTTACAGTGCAGTGCATACAAATCTCAAAGCAGCTCGCAGGCAAGATGAATGACATGAGCACACCACAAAGACAACCCATCTACAGAACTGATACAATTTACTCAGCAGGAAACAAATCACGCTGGTCTTTAAACTGGGGCAGCAGCAATCCTACAAAGAAAAGGTTCTAGAATCAGCTTATTGCTGCCGATCAAATGCAGTCTCAGCAATCCTCTGCTCCAGTCATATAATCATAACCCTGGAGGCTGTTTGTTCAGAACCGCGCCTATTACTTGACATGCGGACTTTCCCCTAACAAAACTTTTGGCCACAGCTGTATAGCCGACAATGATGCTGTAGGGATGTAGTCTTCAAATCGTACAGCATCTTATTAAACTGTTTCACCTAACCTCTCCCTTTGTTACTCAAGTGCACTTGTGAGGCATTGAAGCTGAAATGATCGTTAGCTCCCCATCAGCCTGGCGTCTCCAAGGGATCACAGGTGAAGCTTTTCTGTCCGTTCTGACATCTCCCAAGAAATGACTCAGCCACAATCCTCCAGCCTTTAACGAGCAGATGTCTGTTTCTGATGTTAAGTGATTTTTTTTTTTATTTTAATAATGCTGTACAATACTCGTGATAAGTCACCAAGGTTGCACTGGAATTACATGCCATTGCATTTTGATTTGAGCATGAACGGAATGCAAGGGCGTACAAATAAAATAGCCACTGCAGAGAGAATGTGGGCGCCTGATTCAGAACAATGCTGGCAACAGCTGGTCTAGTATTAACAGATGCTGACTCCTATTCATTTTGCAGATTTATTTCAATTATATTTTGCTTTTGTGGCTTTTTTTTTTTTTTAAATGAAACCAGAGCTGCTTTATAATTTTTTTTTGCAACGTCTTTTACATTTTTTTTCATAAACAAATTCTACTTGTCAGATCTTTCCCCAGATCTTCTCCCTTATCCACCCGAATTAAACGCTTTGTGATGGGAATCCACTATGAAAGGTGCTATATAAAAATAAAGATATTAGATGGACCTGCTCCCTCCCTCACATCCTAGATGTTTTATTGTCTATTTATTGTAAGTTTCTCTTTCAGTAAAGGATGAAATAACAGACCAGCTAAGTAGGTGAACAAAATAATGATTCCCTTTTTTATATTCAAGGCATTAATACAACAGTTCATTAAATCCAGCCTAGTTTTCTTCTTCATGCGTGTGAACAGTAATTAGCACTTGCTTTGACAGATTGCTCGCTAAAGTCATTCCCTCGCAATTACCTAACCCGGTTTACTAGACGATGAAAAATTTGCTGCACGAAATTGAGTTACATTATAAACTGCAGTTTTAATCACACAGGCAGGCAGTTGCAAGAATGAGATTTAAGGGCAGTTTTTAATTTTTAGAGCCACGTTATCTGAACCACATTTTACCTATTGTGTTCTCTCACCACAGCACCTCCCGATAAGAGCGCAGCCGACCTTCTCTTCACACCCAGGAGTTTTACAGACAAGGGAGGGAAATAAGACTCCCACCGCATAGCAGTTTGACCCATTACGGGTTTTAATATATGCTTGATTAGCCAGTGCAAAAAGTAAATCTGTTATTCAGCTATTTACACGGAACTGAAAAACAAAACCTGCGTATTTCCACAGGGGACTAATAATGTAAAAAAACATCTTGAATACTGTAAGACTTTGAAAGATAGAGACGTACTTCAGACCTGGTTCAAAAGCATGTTAATACAGAGACTGTTTATTAATTTAGACAAACAGGAAAGAGATCTGCGAATGTGTCAAAGGAAATTGTTTTTAAGCACCGGCTTTTTCAAAGACTTACCTAAATGCATGCGTGTGTTTGCGTTAACTCAGCTAACCTCATGAACGCCGCCTAGAAATTGGGTCGAAAGTCTTGCCTGGAGTTTGTCTCCCTGGCTAACACTTGGTCAAAATTCTCCAGTTAAACACCAGACACAACTCGCATTTTGAATACGCTTCATTTTCTTCACTACAGTTGCTGATTATGACTGGCCTTTTAAGAGAGTGCTAACCCACATCATAACCCTTTCAAGGTCCCGCCTTGACAGTTTCACACAGTGTCATAGACTGGGAGAAGAAACCCTGACAAGCGACCAAGGGTTCTCTTTCAGCGCCACCAACATTATCACACCTCCTTTCCCCCCGTGTTGAAAATGTTTTGTACTTCATTATAGCTCAGCCACTCAAAATTTCGAGCTCCAGTCAAACCACGCAGCTCACAGCAAAGTCATTGGCAACAAAACGAAATAATCACCTCATGTTCTGTCTATTGACTTGCTAATGCAGCTTGCTTATGTAATGGTTTTCAATCAGTGAATATATTTTCTAATTAGTTTCATTACATTTTTTAAAGACTTTTAATGTAAAGGTGCTACTTTAGTCATGAAGAAATATTAGAAATTGCTGATGCGCTTTTAATTTTTTTTTTTAATTGTTTTGTAAAGACTATGTTAAAGCACCAGGAATTGTGTATTTTGTTCTCTGTGGTATTTTTGTTCTTTGTGGTATTTATGAATGGCTAGTGCTCCCTAAATGCTTATATTTAACAGGCTTTCTTGAGCTTATATTTAAGGGTAGGGTGCCAATGCTTTTGTCCGCGACTGGATATCTCGGTGCTGTTGGATCTGATTATCCTGCCTTATCGAAAAATGAATAAAAATCAATGAAGAAGCAAATGATTATCAAACGGAAGGCAGTGATAATGTTAATAAAACCACAAAGAGGGTTTTGAAATTTAAGTAGGCTATACGTTAGTACATTAGGTGCACAGACACGGGCTTCAGTCTGATCTGAACTGTGCATTGGATAGATTTCAATATTGCCTCCCCAATTTTGAACCTCATTGGTTTAAAACGCCGGCTGGTTTCAATACAATGAAAAACACAACGGACCGGGCTCATCGCTAAAGGAGCGTCTGTTTAGTTAATTAAGACAGACGTCAATATTGCACTGAACAAATATTTATCAAGCAATCCAGTAGCTTCCTCAGCTATTGGGCAGCAACTCGTTCAAGGCAGGCTTGTTTGTTTAATTGTAACCGATTCACAGAACGTGTCCCTCGAATGTTAAAATAAAAAATTGTGCTTGTTTTCACAAGCCAGCGTCATGAAGCTGTCCCTTTCTCTCTGGGGGACTCTACAGCATTCAGTCAGCGCTTTAATGCTGGAGAGCTTGACAGACTGTCTCCTGCAAACTGCAGCGCTCCACACAAAAATGAGCGTTCCTTTTAATATATATATATATATATATATATATATATATATATATATATATATATATATATATATATATATACACACACAGACACACACACACGATATGCAACTCAGCAGGGACCGGGGAACCAGTCTCTTACATTAATACTTCATAAAGTGAAAGCCAATAAAAAAGAATCATATTTCTTTCCAAAATAGATGCTTTACTGAGCTTCAGTGCAAATTTCCGACTAGATCGCATTGGTGTCTATTCAGTCTAAACATACATCTTTAAACAAAGGACACCTGCGTTTAAGAGAATACATGTTAAACCACCACACAGTTTCAGACAATAATTAGACTGTTTGCTATTGCTTGCCATCTTTGGGTCTTAGTTGTGGGTTTTAGAATTGCACATTGATTTCTGTGTTCACTTACAATGTATAAAGACTGAAAAAATCAATGCAAGAGCCTCGGAAGACGTTCAAATACTTTTCGTTTAGAGCTGCAATTTGAATGTTTTCTATTGAGATGCGGTTGTTTGGAGGAGTTGAACACGCCTTGCAGTGGGTCTGTGTATACGATCTGTCCAAGGAAACACTTATCATAAATCACTTTTCACACGTCAGTGCGGTCAAATATATATATATATATATTATATATATATATATATATATATATATATACATATATATATATATATATATATATATACACACACACACACACACACACACACACACACACACAGTCACAGTGTTCTATGAAGGTTTGTCTGGAAGTCTTTCAAACTTCAACACCAGTCCACCAAGCTATTTCTACCATGTTATCTGACCAACGGAGGAAGCCGAAAATGTTGTAGCTAATTGTTAAAATAGTGATCGGTTGATTGATTACTTTCTCTTCTTCAGTTGTGTCTACGCCTCCTGTTCTGCAGCATTGTACAGCTCTTATAAGTTGACTATTAGGAAGCCTGATTTGAACAGCAATTCTATGGGAAACCTTCATAACTCTGAGATGGCGTTTGAAGATGTCCTTCATTAACAACAGGGTCTTTTTCCAAGTAGAAGGGACTGATAGAACAGAACAGGACAAGCAGACAAAGAAACAAAACAGTTTGTGTTGCCGATGGAAGTCACATGCTCAAATCACAATTTAAGTTAACCAAATGTTCAAGCCAAAGGGGGTTCCGATAATGCTTCTGGATTTGCTCCTACAGAGAAATGTAAAACTATACATTTACAGTCATATAAAACTGGTCATTTAAAAACAGTTCTGTTGTAGTTTGAGTTCCGTTACACCTCCAGAGAAGAAAGTCTGTGCAGATGGAGCTACAGTGACACCTTGTGGTCAGACGGCTGCTTTTCAGGTAATCACTGCACACCAGTCAAAGGGGTTCCTTTCCATTTATTCTTTCAGCGATAGCGTTGCTATGGTAACAGTAGGTTACCAGGACAGGATGGGACAATAAATAAAATGTCAAACACATGAGGACGGCTTTTTTTTTTTTACTAGATCAAACACACACACACACGTTCTCCCCTACAGTACCTGGCTATGAATGTGCAAAATATGTGAAATACATGATACTTCATATTCAAATCAGGTTGCTCTTTTACACTGCAGGGGTGGAAATACGATTCCTGTTGCATAGCAGTTTCAACCCGTTCCAGGTTTTCCTAAGACCTTGATTCCCCACAGGGTACAGATAACAAGCTCAGGTGTGTCTTACTATTAAACTCACAGTAAAACTGGGAATGGATCGAACTGCTGAGCAATGGGAGTCTTATTGTCATCCCTGCATTGCCGAACAGTTTTCTGAACAGAACGGTCGTTATCCAACCAGTGGATGACCGCTACACTGAGCGAAGAGTTAGTGTAACTCGCTGGAACAGCAAACAAATACAAAACGTATCCAAAACATAATTTAAAAAAAATCTTCAAAACAGTTTTTCGGTTCCGATTAAAAGCAGGGTTGGAATTAAGACTCCTACTGCATAGCAGTTACACCCGTTCCAGGTTTTAACATGTGCTGGATTAGCTCCAGTGTATAGGTAGCAAGCTTGGTTGTGTCTTCTTATTAAACTGATAGTAAAACCAGGAATGGATCAAACTGCTGTGCAATGGGAGTCTCATTGCCATCCCAGAGCACTAATACCCTCCACAGTTAATCTCCTAGATAACGGACTCCTGTGTCCTTTGTAAAAGCTATAAATGATTCCATTTTTTTTTTTTTAAAAAGGAAAGTGTCTGTGGCTCATTTGTGCTCTGGTGTTCTCCCTGTGCCTGGATGGGACTAGTCCAGAGGGGCATCTCTCAGGCTCATATGATAGGAGGCAGCTGCCATGGATTCCTTCATCTTCTCCAAGTCGAAGAGCAGATCCAGCTGGGTCACTGGCCGCAGCCTGTCTTTATCCACAGGCCTGCAAAGCAAAACAAAAAGCACGCCAGCCGTGACAAATCCACAGAGAGAGGCTCTGCCTCACAGCTGTCCAACCATTCTGGCAGACCCCTCCAGCAAACCTGCTTTAGCATCGTTCTGCTTATTAACCATGTTTAAAACACAATTCTGACTTCAGTTGTACCGATTGTCCTTTTCAACCTCCGTAGAGTTTGAAAACTCAAATCTTTAGTATGTTCCTGTATGAAGTCTGGCTCTGTGCATTCTCAGTGGTACAGAGTGCGTTACCTGTCCTCGCCGTCGCTGTCCTGCAGCTGCTGTGTGATCTGCTTCATCTGCTGCTTGTGCATGTAGTCCCGCATCCTTATAGTTTAGTCCTCAGATCAACGGAGCTTGTTGACAGTCCAGTTTTTCAGAATCGTCCTTAAAAAAAACTGTTTTAGATGTAGGCCCTCATCGGTTTTGTATACAGGATGCAGGGAGAATGAATTACTGTGATTACAGTATGAGCAGCGCAGTGAAACGACAGACCATAATGAGATACTCACATTTTCACCTGCCAGAATCAGCTTTTAAACATCTTGTCTTTGTTTTTGGGTCTGTAGAAGAAAAAAAAATAAATAAAAATACACAACACTCCAGATCAGTAGATCACAACCATGGCTAAGATTAGTGGTAATCACAGTGTGTAAAACCAGAACCAGCTATGTCCACAGGTGCATAACTGTACCACATTATTACAGTTACGTAAGCCAACAAAATAAACAGGCACCCAGAGAAGGTAATCAATGAGATCTCATTCACAACACTATTTAAATGACGCACTTGCAGCACGAAGCTCCAAATAACTTACAGGGAAGTTGATCTGGAAGGTTGTGGGCATTCGACACAAGATAGCTGGATCCACATCCTGAGGTCTGTTTGAAGCTCCCACCACCATAACCTGAAGAGAGGGGAAAAAAAACTAAAATTGAATCCTAATAAAATAAGGTAATGCAAACTAACCCGTCTCCATTTCCTACTGCTGGTCAGGTCAGGACAGCCTTACGGGAGTCTTCATTCCTGACTCTCTGCTCTATAAGGTAACAGCTCCACTGCTGCTGTTGGCAAAACAAAGCCATGGAAGGAGCATTCCGTGTTCCGAGGTCAGAATGTTGCTGTGGCTTATAGTCATTGCAGTCTATCCCAGTCCAGGTCCTTGTTCCAGTTTTTTTATACCAATCAGGTATGTAACTGTTTAACAGGTGATCAATTAACCCTTTGCGGTCCATTTGTTCAGCGTCTGTTAGGTCCAATTTATTTTCACATGCGCTGTTTATAAGGGATTTCATTCAAAAGCAGGTTTAAAAGGCACTGCATATCAACAGGACACTCAGTACTGCATCTCCAGCCCCGTCCCACCCCTTGTTCGCTGTATTTATCACATATCTCTTCATAGTCGTGCATACTGATGAATCCTCTCCTGATCTCTCGTTTTATCACCAAACTCCTCAATAATGCGATCCAAGTCATCATTTCATTACTATAACATCTCAAAAGAGCTCTGGAAATGTCTGTGATGTTCTTTGAGCGCTGGATGAGGAAGCAGCTATCTTGTGTTCGTGTTATCTCTGTGGTGCAGGGGCTATGTATATTGCTCAGATCCGTCCTTTTGCTTTATGTCTTTTTGATGATGTGGGTCAGGGAAAATTGTAATGTCGGACCTGGTCCGATACAGGACCGTAAAGGGTTAAGTAATTAGGAGGCAAGGTCCTGGTTTGTGATGGACTGAAAGAGCCACAGGCGAGTACGTCTGTTTTATTCCGCGCTGACGCCACTGTGTAAAACAGGGATGCATAGCCCCCTCTGTGGGTCACTGTGGAATGCGCAGTTCAGTCCCAGAGTGGTTTTCTAACCCCTGCTGTGCATTGTGTGAACCGTCCACACCTACTAAACACCAGCTAGTGCTGAATTTAGAAATATTCAAAGTAACTTCAACTCAGCGGCCAACGTTTCAACTGGAAGTCTTTTTCAACGTCTTCCAATTTCTTTTTTTTTTGGTATAAATGTCTGCATTGTGTGTGTGTGTGTGTCTCTCCGCATGCACGTCTATGAACAGGTATGTGAAAAATACAGCGAACAAGGGGTGGGGCTTGGCTGGAGATGAAGTACTGAGTGTCCTTTTGCTATACAGTGCCTGTTTTACTGTGAAACAAAAATTATTTTAAACAGCAATTGGACCTGACGCGCCTGACAAGCGCTGAATAAACGGGTAACATTCTGAATGATTGTTTATATGAATTACAAACCACAGCATTAGTTTGCAGCTCTGCGTTAAAGCATCGCGGTCTCTGCCATGGGCATGCACCTATTTCATCGATGAAGACGATGCAAGGCTGGATCTTGACGGCGAGGGAGAAGACGGCCGCGGTGAGTTTCTGGGACTCTCCGTACCACTTGTCGATGAGGATGGAGGGCTGCAGGTTTACAAAGCGGCACCCCGAGGCCTTGGCAGTGGCTTTCCCAATCAGGGTCTTTCCACAGCCTGGGGGGCCGTACAGCAGCACCCCTGCACAAGAAACACAGGAGACACGAAATAAACAAATACAGACCTCAACGCCGTTTAAAAACCACACGACTGCCTATTGTTTGGGTTATAAAAACTCAATCAGGCTCCCAGGACAGCATTCGTTCTATCACGCTGATTGATAAATCAATTAAACTGAAAACACACTGCAGTCAATTTCTCCTTTCTCCTTAAGGTTAATCAAACTGTTAATATAAAGCATGGTAAGAAGAGGCTGGCGATCATTTAAAGCTAACTTATTTTGAACGAGTTTTGAATTAGAATGCTCTCAAGCAGAATGAACAGCTTTGTTTCAAATGATACAAAGCACATTGTTAACAACTAAAAAATAGCAACAGATTTGATTTATTTTTACTGTTCAGAACACCACTGCTTGATAAGGGACCTCATTTATTTAGTGTCTTGGTTCTGGGCTCAAGGTGGCATGCCTGTTGCATTGGATGCAAGCGTTTATTCAGGTACCTGAACAATTAAAACAGTTCTTTGCGACTGGTTTCACAGCCCTAATATTGGACTACCTTACCTAAAACAGCAGTATGCAATCCAAGCTTTGTGCAATTGTCTCAAAATGATTACAAACAAGATTTACTTAAATGAGCTAACATGACCTGTGATTTAGCAGCTATTGAACTCAGGGGTGGCCCTTCCAGTCCTGGTCTTTATTCTAAATTGTTTTAACCAATCAAACCTCTATCCAGACCCTGAAGTAGTTAACGATGCATGTTAAACTGCATGAAAGCAGCACGGAAGTCTTTTCCCTGCTGAAAATTTCAGCCACTGTTGGCGAGTCCTCCCCAGTTAAGAGTTAGCAATTGAAATAAATATTTACCGGCCATCTAACTGGACACCCAATAAGTATATAAAACTCCAGCAAACCGCCAGCAATGATCAGGAGTTATAGCAAGATCTAAAAAGATGTGTAAAAACAAACAATTTAAAAAAAATGCATGAATCATTAACAGAATGTATTTGTATATTTCTTTTAAATCAAAAAGCACCGCAAGGTTAACATGGATACACTGACTTGAAGTTTAGGGCTCGATCAGATCACACTCGCCACAGACAAACTCAGCCACAGAGTTGCAGATCTTATCAAATTCACCAAATGAGATACACTGGCAGGAGAAGACAGCCAGAAATAACATTATAAAAATCAATGTCAAAAGCAGACAAATCATTCAAACTGAGCTAAAAAAACAAAACAAAAAAAAAAAAAAAAAAAAAAAAAAAACACAACCACATAAACCAAATCATAAAAACAGTTATACAAAATAAAAACATTAAAAATAGAACCGATTTGATAATAAGACATAGTTTTCTTTAGCAGTTTTCTGGTGACAAAAAAAAAATAATAATAATAAAAAAAAATAGCAATTTCGTTAATCCATCTCTTTCAATCCCTTGCAAATTGTATTACAATTATTTACAAAGTCGCCAGGTGAGAATGACAGCTGTCTTGTATTTGCACACGTCACTGTAGATATCGCAAAGGAAGGATCCCATTGGATATGCATGTGTACAACATCGCGCACCCATTCATATTAAACGTTAAATTAAGAGCAAATCAAGTGATATTACACAACCAAATAAAAATAAAAACAAAAAAATTATCATTATTTCCTGGTTTATATAGATATATATATACCGTAAATAAATACAAATAAACATACGAATTTGATCGAATTGGATGTAACCCTTTTTCACGAACGCTGTTCAGTCGATATCTGTGCAGTTTTAAAAAAAACAAAACAAACAATAATAACAGCGAATTAAAATGCACCTACTTGTGATCTTTTCTGAAGCCTCCTCTGTGCAACTTGGCAGAAAATCCCGGAGGTAAAACGAAGACCACACACCGCATCAATTCCTACTTGCAAGGATTCTCGGTTGGCAGGTGCTTCACCCTCGTACACTTTGTTTAATTTAATAAACCATGTTGAAGTTCAAATAATACAAGTCTGTGGCACCGAAGCGCACTCTGCGATTATTGTTGTTGGCATTGCAAACCTGCTTACCAGAGACAAGTGTGCAGATGCGTTTCCAAACGTCACGATCAGTATCGCATTCCACGCCGGGAGACCGAATGCACCAATCTGGAAAAACAAAGACACTAAAAACAGGACAATTATTGTCTTATCGTTCATACAGTATTTTTTTACACCACGTATTCTCCGTGTTAAGAATGAATATAAACATTTCCCGGGGTTTTTGCCTAAAAGCAATTATACCAACCTTTATAAAAAACAAAAAAAGCATAATGTGATATTTAAATTTGTACGGTCTTGTCCTGAGTCTTTAGTAATTTAAAAGGTGCTGGGGATCGAGGAGAATTTTATATATATATATATATATATATGAACTATGCATCAGCTGCAGAGTCACTTACAACAACGTCTCACCCCAAAGACAGAGCACAAGGAGGTTCAGTGACTTGCTCGGGGTCACACAGTGAGTCAGTGGCTGAGCTGGGATTTGAACTGGGGACTTGTCGTTTCTTTAATCACTGGCCCACAGTCTCCTGTGAACCGCATGTTGCTAAACAGAGACTTCGATTGGAGTGCATGCAGAAGAGGAGCGTGTGATGCAGGCGTAGCTGTCTGGCCATGCTTTTATGTGGGTGTGACACTAATGAATGTTTTTTCTGATCTGTTCTGTTCTGTCCAGCCCTAACGTGGAGTGCAGAAGCATGCGCTTCGGTGTGATGAAAGAGCATCGTTCTGTCACCGGAGAAGTCACAGCCTTCGATGGATCAATTCTGTACCTCTCCATCAGACTGGAAGAGGTCTGCAAAGCGTGTCGTGCTCATGCGGGCTGTACTGGGAGCCCTTTAGACTTCAGCATGCAAAAAAGCTTCTGCCATGAAAATGATTTTTTTGATGGCGATACGCAGGGGCGCAGTTTGACAAACTGCTTTTAGTCTGTTAAAGCCAGTTTAATTCTACAGAGGCAAGTTAACTGAATAAAAAAGAAAGTTTTTATTAGTCATTTAGGCTGGCTGACAAAAACTCTGTTCTGTCCTGAAATGCTGCTCTTTGACCCAAGTGGAAAGAAAATCTGCCAAGATATTTTTGCTGGCAACTCCAGCTACGGCCAAAAGTTTTGCATGCCCAGGAATTTTAGAATGAAGACATAATTTAAAAACAAAACTAAAATACACATAATTGAGATCTTTAACATCATGTAATTAAAAACACTACAAAATGATATCACAAAAGTCAAAGTCAACGTTTTGTTACGTATATGGGAAAACTACAAAGCAGTATGCAATTCAATATCTTTACTTGGCATTATTCAGCAGGTGTCATTCAACTTTATGAAGCAAAATCAGTTAGTTCTATAGGGTGCAGTTTGTTGGTGTCCCTTCAATGTGCGCGTTGGCTGCTGGGGTATTGCTTGTGTTTAAGGTTACAGGTGTGGCCCGGCTACTCCTCCTGTGTCAAGCGCACAGACGGGGGCCTCTTCCTGACTGTCGACGTTTCCCACAAAGTGCTCCAAAAAGACTCCGTGCTGGATGTCATGTGAGTGCCTGCCGTGGGGGGTTTAGTCCAGCCATCGAGAAGTCTTTTCGTGGATCTAACTGTTTCTTTACTCGTGTTTCAGGAATGTTATTTACCAGCAGTAGTCTTCCATTTAAAAGCTGACAAATTAAAAAATGTGACATTTCGAATCCAGCATGCTACTGTTATGGCTTCTGGTAGGCTTTGGCGATATCATGTTGTAGTTTCTTTGATTACACGATGTTAAATAAAAGATCTAAATGATGTTCATATAGTTTTTGTTTATAGGTGCACAGTATGGAAAGTACATTAACCCTAAATTTAAACAGCTGAATTCAGAGAGTGTATTTTTTTTTAAGATCACTTCTGCATCTGATTAGCAAGGTGAGGTCATTGGAACAGTGCTTTTAACTCGGAGAGTACCAGAGCCCTCCTAAAATATGAGTGTGTTATGATTTTGGTTTTTGTTTCTCAGCAAAAACTATGGGATTACCATCAAGGATCTTGATCAGCCTCTTCTTGTCCATCGCCCTAAAGAGAGATCGAGACCAGGAGAAAAGGTGCATTTGTTTATAATGAGAATTGATCACTGTATATATATCCAGTGGCAACTAATACCTCATTTCCATGCTCCCCTCAACCCGGGCTGAGCCCCTGCTGCCCCTGATAGGGCGGTTCCATGTTCATTTAGCCGACACGCGTTGGCTGCAAATCCGAGCTTTCTGACCCTTTCCCAAAGCGGGATGGGTGGAAGTAGATCACAACACTGACCAGTCGAGTGACGAGGTGGGGGGCGTAAACACGGACTCCACACCTGGAGTGAGCAGGTTTCTCTGTGCTTAAATAGTCTCTTTTTTTTTTTAAAGTAACGATGCTCAAAAGAATTGTGTTGGAAGCAAAACAATAGCGTTCATCTCTTCAGTTTTGTAAGCAAAACACCCGTTGAACTAGCATTGCGTGGAAACTCAGTTCGGGCAGACTGCCGATGGGGGTTCAGGAGGAAAGCGGATCAGCTCGGATTGGAGGTCAGTCCGTGCTCATGGAAACGAGGTATGGATGTTGCTGTGCGTTGTGAATTCGCAGGTTCTGACTGGCGAGATGCTGTTGCTTCCCGAGCTGTCCTTCATAACGGGGATCCCAGACAAGATGAGGAAGGATTTCCGCGCCATGAAGGCAAGTCAGCTGGGATTAAACTGGGATGAAGCATGATTCGTTGAAGCAGAAGCCTTGAAAACACTGCAGTGTCTGCCATGCCGCTATAACAGATGTTTTTATATTAGTTTTAGTTTTGTTTAGTTGCTTCTTATAAGGTGCTATAAATATAGCTGTGCCATAATTAAAAAATGCAGTCCCAGACCAGAATTACAATTTTGCATTTAATCCTCTCAATACTACCGATTTCCTGCTTTCCCCCTGTATATGAAATGAAACCGTGAAGTATAGCAGAGTGTTTTGATGTTTTTCGCCCTTTCCTTGTAGGATTTGACCATGCATATCAATGTGAGCGGGGAGCAGCACACAAACTCTTTGAAAGAGCTCCTGAGAAACATCAACACCAGCGAAGATGCCTTGACTGAGCTTGGCCGCTGGGGTCTGGTCATCAGCTCCGAGATCCTGCTGGTCAGTCTGCAGTGCTGTTTGTATTGGGCTCTTGTCTGATGTTGGCATGTCCACTCAAGGTTTTGCACACAACCTTCAACACAGTTTGGAATGCAGGGACCTCTTTTCAAAGCCTCAAAAGCATTTTAGAAAAATAAATCAATAAACTGTGTAAATGTACCATTTAAAAAAATAAAATAAATAACACATTTTAAACTTTGCAATTGCAGGGAAACTTTGCAATTGTCCTTGGACATGTTATGTGATGTCCAGCAGGTGGCACTGTTGAAACACTTTGTTCAGGTAGTTAGTGTGCCTTTAGGGTCCTGAGCTATTTTACATTCTCTGTGAATATTTCTTATCAGTTTCTTTACTGTAGGTATTATATAAAAAAAAAAATACCTGCATGCCAGCTCTATCTCTATTTGGATAGAGTGTGAAGGAAGGACCCTTCCGCTTGAGACGATTAGCTTGCAGTCTGCTTCGTTCGTGACCTCTGCTGATGTCCAGTGGTCCAAGGAAGTTGTGAGGGATGCATCTATTAGCTGTGTAAGCATTATTTTAAAAAGTAGGACTTCAGCTGTTGAGTTTGATGCAGTTCACAGCTGACACTTCCATTGCAGTTCCAGTCAGTTCCTTAATTATTTAATTGGCCCAGCTGAAGCGTTCCCTGTAGTTTAGGGGATATTAGAGCTGTTTTAATGGACAGAAATGTCCGTGCTAGAAAAAGGCATTTTACATTTTGCAACATCATTGCAGAGTTTAACCCCTAATATCAATATAAAGAGTGTAAAACTGAAATGCAGAAGCAGTTAAATTTTAGCTTTGATTTGTGTGTTGCTAGTTTTGTAATGTTGAAATTGTTTGAGGGGCAGCCTTTGTAAAAGTTTAAAAACAGGTACTTCAGTCTTAATGTATTTTGTGTATAAATCCTTGCTCTCACCCCAAGCCGTTGTTTTTTTTTTTTTTGGTTAAACTGCTGGGCCATCTTCTACCCGTGCCGCTGCTCGGAGCAGGCTGAGGAGCTGGTGGCCACCTTCGGGAAAGTGTCCGAGCTGATGGGCATGAGGCTTGACCGGCCAATCTGCGTGGAGCTACGGGATGGAGCTACGGGATGACCACACCGAGACCTACATGAAGAGCATCCACTCGCAGCTCACCAGCGAGGTAATATAGAAAAAACACACAGGAGGGTCCTCCTGTATCCCTCTGTGTAGATTACAGGCGTGCTAATGCAGAAAAGATTGTGCCGAAAAAGTTCAGCATCGCCTACAATTTTAGGATTGAGACATAAACTATTTGAGCATCATTTGTATATTTTATTTAACACCATGTAATCAAATAAACTACAAAATGAAATCGCAATTGTCTACTGGAAGCTGTAGTGGTAGTACAGTATTTCATGTTAGAATTCCAAATGTCAGTTTTTCATTAAGTAGGTGGGAAACTACAAAGCGGTATGCAATTCAATATGTTAACGCAACACTATTCGGCAGGTTTCATTTGACTTTATGAAGCAACGTTAGTTAATTCGGTAGGGTGATGCAAAACTTTTGGTCATAACTGTACACTCTAGCAGGGTGTGAAGTAACCGGCTGCAGTGCCCGAGCTGCTTGCCACAATGCCTCTCAGATAAAAAGGCAGAAGTTGCCTGTAAGCCCTCCCGTCACTGCAGCCGGTGTCCGTCAGCACACCTGATCTACAACCCATTCACAAACTTGCTCAGCGTCAGCTGGCCCGTTCTGTCACAACTCAATTTAATTCTGTCTAATCTCGTCCTGTGACCAAAATTACCCATTATCAGTACATTATTGCTGCCGTTCTTTTTTTACTGTGCACCTCCCAGCACTAAAGCCACGAGACAAACCTACTGTGTCATTTTGTTAATGACGGAGATTAAAAATATCTGCTTTTGCTCAGTCCCCCGGCGCTATTGATGTGATCAATGCAGATCCGAGGAAAAATTTTCCCAATAGGTCCACAAACAGGTACAGTACTGTCAGTAAAACAGTTATGGTGCAGTTCTACAGTTCACATTGCAGAACATGGCGAAAATAATGGAAAGGAAGGAAGGTGCTGGAGAAAAATTAAGATCCATGTGTATTTCTTTTCTGTTTCACTTGGGCAGCGAGGGGGTTGGGAAGGGGGTTGTTGATCGCGGACATTGTTGACAAACCTTGTAGACCCCCACTGTCCTGGAATAATCCATACATTAGGCAAGTATAGCTCACCTTCACACCTTGAGCACCTTCATTAGAAACGCTTTCTTGTTAAATATACTGACTCTACGCTTCCATCTTCCATATATCAATAACTTATTTTTGTATTGGTCCGCATGCGTACCTGCGATGTACCAGTTATGTGAACCCCTGATTATGGATGAAGAAGCTACAAGGCATTTGGAAAGCCGTATTCTCTGCAGAAAACATGTAGACATAACATATACTCATCACAGTAACTACAGCCTGTCGTCTACATTTTCTTTGTGACCTGGTGTTGATGGAGACAAACACGGTGATCCAGCGAATTACGAAATACGCCGTGACATGAACGTCATATCTAACATTTGCATCACAGAAAAACTATTTAAATGGAAAAGTAAACCTAAAATGCTTTGTTTTTATAATGAGCGCATTTACAGCACAACTGAAAACAGTGAAAAAATATAATAAAATACACATTTCAAAAGAACAGGTGTACAAGTGTAAAAGGGTATATGTACACACAAAACTATAAAACCGAAGTCATTGTTTCTAATACTACATACAAATAAAATATAACACTACTTCCGGTATGAGGGCTGCATTGTACTCTATGGAGGAGCGGACGCGCCTGCCTCTGGGAGCTGTGTTGTAAACACAGACGCAGTTCCATTGAACACTATTGTGTAAACGTGTAAACTGGTAAATACAAACCTGTAAAACAGAATTTTTTTTTAATTTTCTAAAAGTAATATAAAAAAAAAAGATATATAAAACACGTTTCATATTAGGCACAAGTTGTTATCCTACCTGTCATGTGTTTGCTGTATGTATCTGAGTGCAGCTTGCCGTATTCCAATCAAAATGAGAACTTTCAAGATTAAATATTGCCTTCTGATATATTCCCCCCAAAAAAATGTGTGCTAGGAGGAGGCGTGTCTTGTTTGCTGCATTTACAAAAATAATAGAATATCTTTCGTTTTATTAAAAAAAGACATGTATTGTAATGCCTGGGTCACATGGCGGTTCTAGGTAGAACTATTTATAAATGTATCATTTTTTGCGATTCTGGCTGTCAAATGCCGTCAGGATATTTAATTCATATATTTAGGAGAAGTCAAAAATGGGCACACACATTACGACTTACAACGGAAGAGTTTTAAGTGGAAAATGCGTCACAATGACCCGCATGGCGGTTCTAGTGTTAAAATAAACCAATCGGTTAACAACAAGGCAAACCAATGACCAGAATAAATTCAGTGGCTCATACTAGAGTTTTTAAGTGTTTGGTACCTGGCTAAACGTTAAGCAGCATTAGAACGCTGTGGTTTCATTTCTTGGCTTTGTGAACCCTTTTATTTATTTGTCTTCGTCTTGGTTTCCCCTCTCTAGCCGAATGCGCAGCTGGTTGTGTGTATTATCACGGGCAATAGGGACGACCTGTACGGTGCCAATAAGAAGCTTTGCAGTGTTCAGTCTCCAGTGCCTTCACAGGTGAGGTGGTTTGTTTTGGTCTTTTTTAAAAAGTTTTAAATCTCAGTCCTACAGGATGTTGCTGTTGCTGCTCTGTGCTTGCAGACAAATTCCCTTCTGTGACCGAACGATGTGAATGTATCCTGTTCAGTCGCTGTGTGCACCACGTTGAGTTTCCTGTCTAAGTATCTGTTTTATAATGCATGGTATGTTTTTTGTTTGGCATACACAACTCACCAACACATTTTTTTTTTTAAAGTACTGTGTGAACAAGCCTAATCGCCATTGAACTATGCCCTGTTGCACACAGGCCTTCAGATTTCCAAACAATATTCCATTATCTGAATGGTGTCTAGCCCTGTTTTATTCTTTCTGTCTGTGTTGATTTAGGCCATAAACGTCAGGACCATCTCGCAGCCTCAGAAGCTCCGGAGCATAGCCCAGAAGATCCTGTTACAGATAAATGCAAAGCTTGGAGGGGAGCTCTGGACTGTAAACATTCCCTTGGTAAGTATGGAATAGCACAGTACTGTGTGCCTTGCAGTACCTCTCAAATACTAGCGACCGTCGGCTTTCCCCCTCTATATAGAATGAGACAGTCAAGTGTAACAGAATATTCTGATGTTTATTGTTTGTGGATCAGAGAAGACATGTGATAGATAACACCACGGGTTACGGCTTAGCTGTCCAGTTATAGTTAGCTGAAGAAAACAAAGTATAGTTTGGTACTCCATGTGGGAGTTCGGTTTTTACTGTGCGAAACTTCTTTGTCTGGGATTAGTTAAAAGGGGCAAACGAACCTGTGAACAAGTGAAATCCTTCATAATAAATACACACACCCCACTGCCTCGTAATGCTTTGCCTGCTTGCCAAGCAAATGCCCAGTTTGCAGATCAATCAGTTATAGGGATTTTGCATTAAAGAGAAGGTACAATTCAGTTATCTTAATTCAGTGTACAGATCTCGGGTAACGAGGATGTTTTTGTTTTGTTTTTCTGACCCCAGAAACAGCTGATGGTGATCGGAGTAGATGTGCATCATGACCCACGCAGAGGGAACAGATCGATCTTGGGCTTTGTTGCCAGTCTGAACGGGTACATTAGATTAGAATAAAAAAAACCTGCCACTGTTCTGTGAAGCCCATGCAACACCAGGCAACTCTCTGTCAACTTTTAACCCCTTAAGATACACAAGGAAATGTTTTAACAGTTGCTTGAAAAATGAAAAATGCTTGAAAAATGTCCCGTGCAACAAGGTAAAGCTGCAAGAGAAAGATGTTTGGTGTTAGTATTCATTTTCTTTGTAATTCAAGTCTGTATTGTGCACTCAACAGCTGGTGTTCCCAATCAGTAAAAGACTGTTCATAAATTGAATGCAAATACCCATAGTGATATTTAGCTGCATTATCACAGACACTCTGAGCTCAAACACATTGAGCTCTTGTGCTGACATAGGATTGTGTTTGAGCTGCTTAATAGTGTATACACACATGTAGGAAAACCATGAAATGGTCACGAACCCCCTTTAAAAACAAAGTTCTCCATCATATAACCCCATCTTCTTTTAGCATTTGTTTATTTAATTTCATACTGATTTTTGCTAGTACTTGGTCTTTCATCTTTAGAATATTCTTTAATTGTTAATTGGCCAGAAGACACAAATATAATTTGTATCATATTATTACAGTAAAATATTTGGCAGGAGCAAAATGCCCCATCAAATTACCTGTTAATGCCAGGATAGAAATGCTCTTCTGTACTGTACAGTGCGTGTTATTTATTTCAGACCTCATTTGTGCATTGGTTTTCTTCTGAAGTGGTATCATTTTTATCATTCTTACATTGTGTTATGTGAACCAGTACGGACCTGGTAGTGTTTGACACTGAGCACATTTCAAGCCATGTTTGTTTGAATATTCCAGTGTTTGCCCCTGCACTCATGTTTGCTGCTTTATGCCCAGCACACTGACGAGGTGGTATTCCAGAGCGGTGTTCCAGATGCCCAATGAAGAGATTATCAACGGGTACAGGATCTGCCTGCTAGCTTCTTTGCAGAAGTATTTTGAGGTGAGAATTGAAGCGAATCCATTGGCAGAACAATAAAACAAAATCTGCATTTCCACTGTCTACTGAAAACCGTGGCTTTCTTGTTTAATATGGATCTCTGAACGGAGGGCAGATCTAAAGTGAGCACTGTTTAAATTCATTATAGTGGTTATGCAAAATGAAACCTCTGACAGTTCATGTTAGTTTTTGTGTACAAATAAAATGACAGTAGTATTTAGATCTGACACTATTTGAATAGCCAACCATCTCAGTGTATCTCCACTCTTTTTTTTTATTGAATTAATATAAGAACATAAATATCTGCAAAAACATTCCCAGTTCCGTATCGCAGGGCTGTTTTGCATTAAATACAGATAAGAAGCAAAATTTGGCCCTCAAACCAGCCTCAGCCTCGGCTCTTGTGGTTCATCCTGTCACCAGATCCCCTTGTTAGTACAAGACCCTTCCTCTGTACAGTCGGGTGCTCATGGTTTGTTCCGACGCTCTCACCAGGTTAACCACAACCTGCCCGAGAAGATCGTGGTATACCGGGACGGTGTGTCGGATGGGCAGCTGAAAGACGTATAGGACTTCGAGATCCCCCAGCTGCTCAAGTGCTTCGAGACCTTCCCGCGGTACGAGCCCAAGATGGCGTTCATTGTGGTGCAGAAACGAATCAGCACCACCCTCTACTCTTGCAGTGGAGAACGATTTGGAACCCAACAAGGAGTGGTAAGTCATTCAAATAAACAGTGCGCTGTGCTTCAGGCTGCATAACTCGCACATGACATTTTTAATGAACTGATATATATATGTATATATATATTCCGTTTTGGTTTTCAGAGACAGTTTTCTTTTCATTTCTCCCTTTCTGGATTGATTTCTATTTGACAAGGCTGTGGGCTGCCCACCCACTACATTTCCATCTACAATACCGCCAATCTCAGCCCTGGCCATTTGCAGAGGTAAGAGTTTGATGTTTTAGAGGACTTGTTTCCAAGCGGGAGTTTTTAAAACTTAATATGTGGGGCACTTCTCAGACCGATTAGCCAAACTTATTCATGATGTCGGTTGACAGAGTGGTGTTAATAGTGAGCAGATCACAAGGAGAAGTTTACTCTGTGCTTGAGTATCATCCCAGCTCCAGTGGACCTGGAAATCCCTTGAAACCAGCTTTTAAAATGATAGTAGCATTACTTGTCTGGGGTCACGCTTTGCAAGGAGAATAATTAGCTCATCGAACTGGATGTTTCTTGCAAGCTTCAGACATGTTCTCACCATGTGTGGATTTTGCATGCACATGACACCTACCTTGCAATCACATGTGGTTTGGGTATCATCATCAACCACAAACAGAGGAAACGCCTCGCACGGGATTTGGTGCTCTTGTGCTGCAGTGACATATTTTGTATTTGTATTTTTGTTCTTGACCTTTAAGATGTGCCACATGTACTGGAACTCGTCCGGGACCATCAGAGTACCAGCGCCGTGCAAATACGCCCACAAACTGGCCTTCCTGTCCGGGCAGGTCCTGGACACCGAGCCAGCCATACAGCTGTCCGACAAGCTGCATTTCCTGTGAATTATTATTATTATTATTATTATGATATTATTTATTATTATTATTATTATTATTATTATGATCTTTTTTATTGTTTTTTTTAGGCTGCAGAAATCTGTGATTTGAGGAGGGGGATGGAGGGGGCAAGCACTAAAAAGGAGAGTGGGTAAAGCTAATTTGCAGTGTTCACCTTTGCAGCGTCTTTTGTTCAGATGATCTGTTCCTTTGTACTATGTTGTAGTACAAGCAGTTCAATTGAGCTTGTGCTGGACTAAATTTTTTATTTTTTATGTTAAAGTTTACATACCCTCAAAGTTCAGAGCCGTGACAGAGGGGGTGGAGGGGGTCGGCACCCGCACCCCTGTACCACGTATTGAAGGATGTTTACAAGCATACAGTATTCTCGTGGCTAGACGTTTTGTGTATCTAGATTTGTTTAGTCTGGAGTTTGTTCATACATTGGCTGAATTAACTTTAAAGTATTTGCATTCAATGTATTTATATAATTTTAAAATAAGTAAATAAAAAGTTTGCCAGCGCTTGCCGAATAAAATCCTGCACTTTAAAAAAAAAAACTACAGTATTTCTTGTTTTAGGGAAATGAGACGTAAAAGATCACAATATATTTAATTTAGTTTTTCTTTAATCTTGCAAAAAACGTCCCATGGAAAATGCTGCTTCCTGCATGTTGGAACCCACCCCCTGACCTGTGTCTATGTTAAGCAGTTGATACAATATCACTTGTAAGCAGCTGCTAAGTGGAAATTCATTTACTGCATATTATCAACTCACCTGAACCCTGGAGAAGAGATTGCTTTGTCTCTATCTGGACTCAGTCTGACACATGATCAGCACGGGGTGTTACAGCACAGTGAGAGAACCAATCCCAGCCTGCGAAAGTGCAAAGGCCAGAACAGCACACCCAGTGGGCCCCTAGCCAAGGCCGGCAACTTGGCGACACCAGGATTCGATTAACAGGCTACAGTTCTCATGACTCTCCCTGCACTCCACTCAGCGGTGCGTCGCCGGGGATCCCAAATGATGTTCGCAGTCTTTACCAGTTTATGGATGTGTTTGGTAAACTGGCAGGTAGTACAGCAGACTTGCCAACTTGTACCTGGCGTTATCATTTTTCACTGGCATGCACTTTTCTATATGAAGCTGCTAGCAAGCGTTTATCATTGTTTAGTTGGAATAGTTTAACCCTTAAAAACGGCCACAACGCAGCGTCGTCATCGTTATTGCTTTTGATTATTTGAACGCAATAGAAATCGATATTATAATTATAATAAAGGAGTTATTTTTCCGGGCAAAATGATCATGTTTATTTTACAATGAAACTATTGTAGTAGGAGGTCATGTCATGAGTGCATTGTGGTTGTTTTTTGGGGTTTTTTATAACGTTTGTGTTTGTCACTGAGTTACAGTTTATCTCGTTATTTGTGCTTCAGCGGATCAAGGACTTTTAGATAAGATCGTAGACTCGCTCTCAGTGTCTAGAACGTTTCAATGGGGTAGCGGGCAGGTCTCGGCTTCGGCAGAACGGAAACCAGACTCTGAAAGAAACCGACGAACCCTATATTGTGCCAGGCAGTCTGTGATGAACCAGTAACACTGTGGAGAATAGTTCTTGTTCAGACACTCGGTGGTAATGTCAGGATCACTTTTGTTTTGTCTGCTTTTGATTATGAGGGGAGAATTGTTTCCCTGATCCCTCTGTCAGACTCGTGGATCCTTCTGGGGTTGTTGCACAATGTATTAAGGTTGTTCTGTAATAACAAAAATACAAGGTTATGTGTTTTTTTTTTTTTTTAGATGTGTGAATAAATAATAAACCATGTTTCTTTAAGTGTCCTACATTCTGTGCATCGTAGACTTTATTTGGGTCTGGGGATTACTCTTAGTATCTGAAGACAAAGTGTTTCCTTGGAGAGTGGATGATAATAACTGGGTTATTTTACAGGCATGAAGCTAAATGACCGATTTAAAAAAAAAAAAAAAAAATAAACATCCAGCACTCAATGTTTCAACATTAAAGACAAAATGATGACCCTCCTTCCAGCTTCACAGTTGGCTGGTAGATAGTCGGTTGTAAATTAAATCAGATTCTCCGCTAACAAAGATTTAAATGCCGTAGTCGTGCCTTGTGTTGGCATTAGCAGTATTTGTTACGCTCAGGCTGTAATAAAGGTGTGGAAACTGAACTCCCCCCCATGAGAAAGGGTGATCCCTCCAGCCCAGGGCTGGTGTGTGGGGTCCCGTATGAAAAGTTTACCACAATAAAAGCATAGCAAAGTCTAATAAAGCACTGTGAAAACATGGTAAGTAAGCATTGTAAAGAATAGCAAGGTATGGTATATATTGGAAGAGCGTGGCTAACCTGGGTAAACTGGTGAATGCACAGTGTAAGCATGGGGGGGGACGGACAACAGTCAGACTGCAAACATACCATGGTGAACTTTAACATGGGGTATTATTGCGAAGCCTTCACTGCTGTTTGGGTCCTCTCCCAATACAAATGAAACAGGCTGTCTAATCTCAAATCAGCAATGTGATGACATTGGAATTTCCGAAGCATGTATTTGTTTTTGTTCAGATTATAAGTATGGCACTAAAACTGATCCTAATCAGGTGCATATGCATTTTGTGGGGTTTGTGAAAATCCTGAATGACTGGTAAGACCGAAACAATTTTTAATGACAATGTTATTTCATGGAAAATGTGCCAGGGTTGAGGTGTTGGGTAACCAGTTTGTAAGACAGTGGTTCCCTTAAGTAATAATTCATTCACAGTATCCCTCAGCCCTATTCAGGTTTACGTTAAAATGTGATTCACTGGTGTGATCCACAACAATCTAATTCCAAAGAAAACAAAACAAAAAAAAAAAGCTTTTTTAATGACACAGTGCTAAGAACAGTAACATTTCGCGTTACATATATAAATCTTTCAAGAAATTGGCCTTAGTCAGAACAGCCATCGTTCTAAACATAATTCCATTTCTGTTCTTGCACAGTGACAGGATTGTCTTGTAATTTTACTCAATCTAGCAGGCATTCTCCGAGTTTGGATACTGCTGCATCTGAATGTGTTTGAATATAATAAAAAAAAAAGATTATTACAGCTTTACTCTCATTCCTTGTCCTGAGTGATACAGAACTGAATTGCGGACCTTACAAGCTGTAGCACTACTACCCAGTAGAGACATACAAACCAGTCACATGCACACTCCTGTGGCTCTGAAAAGGGGCAAAGGAGAGGTTTACAACTCCCCTTATTATCGCTAGTAATTTCTATTGCATGCTTTAAAACCAATAGCATAACCTTTATACTTGGAAGCGGTGACCTGATCCTAGACACATTAACATGCACCTGAAGGTTATCTATTTAAGTTAAAAAATGCAAGCTATATCAAGCAGACATTCTGGCTAATGCTTTCATCAGTGTACACTCATATCTAACCACACCAGTTTAACGGGTCTAGTTTGATCAGTTGTATTATACACAGCCTTTCTGTGAAAACAACAGTTTCAGTGGAGTAACATGGTTGTTGATATAATGGTAGCCATATCAGTCCGGAGATAATACAAGGAGAAGGAGAGGTGATACCTTTTATTGGACTAACTAAATAATTAATCGCAGGCTTTCAAGACCTCAGAGGTCTCTTACAGGTGAAAGTAGAAAAGAGCAAATTCATCTGAACAAGAGACCTCTGAGGTCTTGAAAGCCTGCGAATAATTATTGTTTAGTTAGTCCATTACATTTATCACCTCTCGCCTTTGAAACAACTCAGATGCAGCAGGGAATTTAATTGCATGCTGCCGGAGAATCTCTGTGAACCGGACAGACATTGCAAAGCCAAGCAGAAATCACATGTCTTAAGACGACCACAGTATAAGACCTACAATTACTGATAATAGCAACATAGGTGGCCAAGTCCCAGTTAAAAGGGATACAGACATCTAATAAGAGGAGACGTTACGATTTCAAGAGTCTGCCGAGAATCAAATAGAAAAGCTTATCTGGGGTATAAATGACTGTGCTTACTTATATGCCTGATGATTTGGTATATAGAGCGTAGGTTGGGTCAGCA